>NC_090725.1:93786833-93804333 GCF_036898095.1 Palaemon carinicauda | reverse complement strand
TCCGGAAAGACTAGTCAATTTGTACTAATGGGGTGTCCCTAATGACACTAAGTCCAGGTAGAAATTGAACTATATGTAATAAATTCCCCGTCAATATTAAGAGTACTGTATATATGTATATATATATATATATATATATATATATATATATATATATATATATATATATATATATATATATATATATATATATATATATATGGGTGTAATTATATGTGTATGCATATATATGGGTGTATGTATATATATCCATATATACAGTTTATACATTTTTATATATACGGATATATATTTGTATATATATAATAAATATATATATGTATGTATTTATATGTATATATATGTATGTACTGTTTATATATATATATGTATATATATGTATGTACTGTTTATATATATATATGTATATATATATATATATATATATATATATATATATATATATATATATATATATATGTATATTATCTAGTCTGTTTTGTAATACTTCGCACTAAGTATTTTTTATTCTTCTCGGGAGTAGTCACGCCAGATATTTTCTAATCAATCAGTCAAGTCTCCTGCATGTTAAAATGAACTTATACAGAAAGCAGTGACTCTTGTTCTGAGAGGTTAGAAACATAATTGCGATCGATAATTTCTCGCAACAATGCCATATGTTGACGACGTGAGACAATATCTTTACAGTTGGCCAATGTTTGGTTTGGTCTGGCTACCAGCAGTCGATGTTGAGTCAGAGTATATTTCCTTTACTGAAATCTTTTTGATATGTTGAGTTACATTGGATCTAGTCAGTACTAGATGGGTGCCCAACTATGAATGCCAGGTACCTTGACATATAAACTTCCATGAGTGTTACTGATATCTCTATTAGATTCTGGGAAGAGCAGTAATGCATCATAATGTAACCAAAAATTCAACGGAGTGAATAGGGCTCATGGTAGTAATTTAGGTGGTGGCCAATGGGAAACGTGCATGCCTGGTGATCTGCCGGACTGGAGTTCGAGTCCCGCTCAAGCTCGATAGTTTCTTGTAGAGTTGGCTACCTCGCCATTCTTTTAAGCTAAGGAAGGGAGGTTTTGGGGGAGCCTATAGGTTTACCTGCTGAGTCATCAGCAGCCATTGCCATCGTTTGGCCCTCCCTGGTCCTAGCTTGGGTGATTTGGTGCTTGAGCGCTGATGACAAACACGCTCACACACACACACACGCACACTCACATTTGTGTATATGTGTGTGTGTGTGTGTATATATATATATATATATATATATATATATATATATATATATATATATACATATATATATATATATATATATATATATATATATATATATATATATATATATATATATAGGGTCAGTGTATAGGGCATTTTCTGTCAGTGTTCCTTGCCTTTGCCATTCATGAGCTACCTCTAAATCTTCAAACCGACTCTTGATATATACAATAAAACTGCAAGTAATAACGATAAAGAACCTCGAATGTAGCTGTTTACGGAAATACAGGGGTGACCTTAATCCCTCGCCAGGGCTGCCTTTCTCCTATTTAGCTCCACAAATCCCTTGGTACCTAAAATAGCCTATATGTAAATGAACCATCTTATCTCTAGGATTCTCAAGTGTTTGTGGTGAGTGAGGGTGACTCATATAGATCGTCGGTGAATAGGGCGAGTGTGAGTCAGTCCGTGTGTCTTCTGTCTGAATGGTCATTCTGCAAGTATGCATTTATAGATAAGTGTTTTTTTTTTTATTAAATATATAGTACATGCAAATGCTCGTATTCATATACAATATGATATTCAATATGTATGTGTGTGTACACACATATATATGAATTAATTTATATACGTATGTATATATATATATATATATATATATGTATATATATGTGTATATATATATATATATATATATATATATATATATAAAATAAACCATACATATTAAGATATATGCATAGTCTTTGAGTGATTTCGCCTGGGGCTCTGATCCCGAGGTCGTTAGGAGATTCCAGACTTTTAATGTGTTAATATATATGGCTTATTTGAAATAGGAAAAACACGTTTAAATGTGCAAAATTTATCATATATATATGTATATATATAGATATATGTATATATATATATATATATATATATATATATATATATATATATATATATATATATATATATATATATTATTGCCATCTAGTTGGAACTTTTTACTTGATCTCGTATTGACATTGATGAAAATAATTCTTTTTTTCTTTTGTTAAATGATTTTTTTACCATGCACTTATCGCTTTTTAACGTACTTCTCTCTCTCTCTCTCTCTCTCTCTCTCTCTCTCTCTCTCTCTCTCTCTCTCTCTCTCTCTCTCTCTCTCTCTCTCTCAAGCTTTCTGAAATTCTCAGTAGATTTCCCATAAGGTTACTTTTATCTCGCACAGTAACGAACACTTTTCCGCAAATTGATTAAGGGCACGAAAAAAAACCTGTTAGCAGATAGGTAGTCGGTGTCAAAATTAGTTTTAAATAAGCATAGTTATGGCCCCAAGGGCGTACTTTGAAATAGATGGATATACAGCATGATAATAATTGTACTATGATTATTCTAAGAAGCACCAATGATAGTGATAACAAAGGCACAAAAGCTCTCTTATTTACTGTATTTTAGTAGAATTTGTATGAAAACTAATAATTTACGAAGGTAAACGATTCATTTTTACTGACTGTTGTTCAAAGTTTTACTTGAAAAAAATTAATTTACCAAGTACAGTAAATCTCCAAGTAGATCTCGTCTGGTATTGTTTTTGAAACATATTCAATAGAATTTTGAATGCCACCGTTGCTGAAAGAAGTTTACAGTATGGATGTTACTTGCCTTAGAATGACCAATGGTTTGGGCCAATGGCTGCTCTAGAAAGTAATGGTTTACGATCTTTAAGGTACGTTTTGCATGCAGCGATTGTTGCGATCATCGCTGAGCACTAATTACATTTATTCCCTATGGGGCTGTTTTGCAACGAGCGATTATTAGGAGCCAGCGATGATCGCTCGCTACTGTAGCGATAATCGCTCGCGACTGTAGCGATGATAGCTCGTTGTAAAACAGCCCCATAGGAATAAATGTATTTAGTGCTCAGGGATGATCGCTGGGCGATTATCGCTCAATCGCTGCATGCAAAACATACCTTTAGTACAGGGAATTCAAGAACTTCCCAGGAGTCTAGATGTATAGCCAATATAAAGAAGTTGCCGGAATTCCCTTATATGGGTGAGCCGAACTCGCTCACTAATGCCAATGAGTGTTTAGTTGGTCAACTATTAAATTTACTTGCACTATCAAGATTTGAGGTTATATTTCTTTGTATATAGTCGATTATGCGCTGTTATTCACACGCGCACACACGCACACTTCTGTTATTTTCTGTTAGCAAAACGAGATTCTTTTAGCAATTGTTATAGAATTGGTAATGTTACTCCATTGTGTAAGTGTGTTTGTGGTAGCTCAAGTCCAGCTGATTACCGCCAAATTTCTATAACTCCCATAGTCTCTAAATTTTGGAATGTCATTTGGCAAAACGTCTAAATAGGTTTACTGAAGGTATAATCATCGGTTCCCTAATTTGTTATTTGACCTTTTTAAAGGCCTTAGAGCATGTGATTCCCTTCATAAAATATGTAATGCCGTACAGAAATTCCTTGATTGAGGTCAGTTCGTTAGAGTTATTGGCCTTGATTTTAGTCCTGCCTTTGACCGTGTTAATCATGAGGTCCTTGTTTTCAAACTCAAACAGTTGGGAGTGGGTGGGTATTTTCTTAGCATCATTATTGAATATACAAGGAATAGATCGCAAAGAGTTGTTGTTGATGGACACGTGCTATCAAATATCTGGTGCTCCTCAGGGTAGTGTTCTTGTCGTATTACTTTTAAAACTATATGCCAATGGAATGTGGTTTGGACTAGAAAACAAGCATGTTGCATATGCAGATGATGCAACTCTTTTTGCATCAATTCTATATCCTGAATGTAGATCTGGGGTTGCTGGATCCCTTGATAGAGATCTAGCTAAAAATAGTTCATGGTGCGAATTATGGGGCATGCATTTCAACCCTAGCAAAAATCGAAGTATGATTGTAAGTAGGTCGAGGACAGTGGCTCTTCAACATCCGGATCTCGGCATTGATAATGTTTTTTATTTATTTATTTATTTATTTTTTTTTTTTTTTTTTTTACTCTGTATGACTCTATTGAAATTTTAGGTGTTATTCTCGATAGCAAATATACTTTTAAGAAACACATTAGGTCTGTGTCTTCTTTAATTGCGCAAAAAATTGGCTTATTAAGAAAGTCTTTTAAGAATTTGGGTGATCAATCTATTCTGAAGAAGTATTTTAAATCTCTCATTTTGCCTTTTTTTTCGAGCATTGTTCTCCTGTCTGGTCTTCATCTGATGAATTTCATCTTAATTTGTTAGATAGGAACTTACGGTCTTTTAAATTTCTTATTCCTGGTCTTTATGCATGTTCAATAAGATTTTTTATAATTCTGACCATCGTTTGAATCCAGATCTTCCCGGAGAGTACCATGCTGCTCGTAATACTAGGTATACAGTTCATACTAATAGTCATGCCTTCTCTGTCATTCGGCTCGATATTACACGGTATTGTAGAAGTTTAATTCTATCTGTGACCAACTTCTGGAATGATCTTCCTAATCAGGTAGTTGAATCGGTGGAGCTTAAAGTTCAAACCTGCAGGGAATGTTATAATACACACACATTACGTATATATATATATATATATATATATATATATATATATATATATATATATATATATGTGTGTGTGTGTGTGTGTGTGTGTGTATGTGTGTATTTGTGTGTGTGAGAGAGAGTATTGTTGAAGAATACATTTGTATGGTTACGTAAACGTATATATATCATAGGCCACTAATGAAAAGTGATATATACTGTATGTGTGTATATATATATATATATATATATATATATATATATATATATATATATATATATATATATATATATCAAAGAATAATTTAATTAAATCACACTTTTCATTAGTCAAAACGAAAGTTAGCTTACGGGAAGAGGAGGAAAAGAACGCAGGACCCGGCAAATTAAACAATCAACGAAAACACACAAGATTGAAGGCGTCAATGAAAATGAGACAAGAAAAGGAGAGGAGACGGATCGGAGAAAATTAATTGACAAAGATTCTCTTGGAATATAAAGGGTCCAATTAAAAGCAGGCCCGGGATTAAACAATATTTAAATCCCAGTTAATAACTGAACGGGATACCTACACACGCTTTTATTCATTTTTTTTTTCTTTTACATTCCCTCTTCGTTGAGCTTTGCCGTCTCACTCTCTGTTATTGTGACCAGGAATGGTTAGCATTGTCAATTGAACTGGACCTTGATAATTATCGAGGCCAAATGGCAAAATTGGAGATAGATATCACAGGGTATTGATAACGGGATTATTTTTGTTGGATTTAAATGCTGATCTGAGTAATGGGTGATTTTGGAAAAAAAATGGCTGTAATTAGTGAGTCGTTGTCTTGGGTGTTTAGAGGATTTGCTTCCTTAAAGATCCGTATACCAACATTTGTCTGGCTCGATAAAGATCATTATGTTTTATAGTCCTCCATATACCTGAAGTGCTTTGCAGAAAGATTTTCCCATTTGCTTTAAAATCAACCAAGATATTTTCGTTAACTGCAATAATGATAAAGGAATGAGATATATTGTATAAAAATATCTGAGTAACACCACTTATTCATGGAAGCATGCTTCACAATGCATTTTTTTTTCTGGTTTGGAAATTGTAAAATCTAAGATTAGGTAAATGAAATACAGTGCTCCAAATGCCTTATTTCTGAATCCAGCTAATGAATAACTTGTCTTGGCTTCACACAAATATCAAAAAGTTCCAAGTTGGAATGGTCAAGTGAAGGTGTTTCATGTTGCCGCTCGGGAAAGATTTCTTTTCTGGAGGGTAGTGAGAAGCTATGAACTAACATTGACGGTTTAAGACGAGCACCGGAGGGGAAGGCCATTCATTTTAAAAATATTGAGAATGTTTGTTTGTTTAATGCATTAAAGAATGAAAGAAAGAGCACAAATGTTAAGGAATAAAGACCTAACAAGACTTGTCAGGGGATAGAGGAAGAAGCTCAGAAAATAAAATCTAAAGAGTGAGAGAAAATATTTAGGAATCCAAGGTTATCGCTCCTGTGATTTAGTGATTAAAAAGACAATCAAACATTCATTTTCGAGATATTTTAATATTTGGTTTTTCCCTTTCCCGCTTACTGCATCGGCTGTAGAAATTATGGTGCAACTACTTGCTACCTTGATAGGCTGAGGAGCTGGTATGAATGGCTATTGCTCGAACACTCCTAACTAGAGCTTCGCGGATAGTAATATATTTTTCGCTCGTTATCAGGATTGAGAGAACGTTGTGCATGAAATTGTTGAGAAGTCAGTTTGATCTCCAGGTAGTGTAATTTCTCAAGATAAATCTACTGGCAATTATATAACTATTTATAAATTGCAATCAGGGTATTAGCATGGGGAATAATTTTGTGCTTATGCTATCTGGAAATCTGCAAATGTGTTTTTCCGACAATTTAAAGGGGAATACAATTTGGGAAAATGAGTATATCATAGTTTCATAACAAAATTTCGGAAAATTACGTAGTTCAGAGACTAAAAAGCTTGTTTTTTGTATATATAATTGTCAATAAAAACAAATTTCTGACAGCTTTTGTCATAATTTAAGAGCGTCCTCATTTACCTCAATATAACTTATTTTCGATACCATATAATAAATTCTGATTGTATTCAAGGTGCTATGAAGTCATCAGTATCTATTGTATCCATCACCGATTATTTATTATGCAATGTTGATGCTTAAATTTCGTTACTTATCAGCCTTCCAGCATCAACAGCTACTTTATTCTACTGCTGCTATCTTTTACAAATCAACTAATAATGAATACGGTTAGAAATATATGCTAGAACATTAACGGTTTTCAAATAATATTTATGCAATAATACAATATCTTACAGGCTGTATCAAGAATACTAATTTAACTTCTCTCCACACCCCCAAAAACAGAAACGACTTCCCTATTTCCTGTGTCGAACTGGCCGGGGCAAGGGGTGGTGAAATGGAGCCCCCCCCCCCCTCCCCCGGACCCTACTCTGGAAAGTGTCTAGTTGGCCCACCTACGAAAAAGTAGTAATTGAAACTTATGTGTGTGTGTGTGTGTGTGTGTTTTGTATTTGCAGTGGATAGTTGAGATGTCAAATGATAATAAAGAATTGAAATATGGCAACTCGATTTGTAACTTTTGTATGTTTTTGCTAACAAAGACAGCCCTTTACTGTCTTTGATTCACTAAGGTTGGAAAATACCTCACCCACTTCATAGTAGTAGTAGTAGTAAGAAGCGCAACACCGGTTCACTTTCCCACTTGCCTACGCATACACCGAATAGTCTGGCCTATTCTTTACAGATTCTCCTCTGTCCTCATACACCTGACAACGCTGGGATTATCAAACAATTCTTCTTCGCCCAAGGGGTTAACTACTGAGCTGTAATTGTTCAGTGGCTACTTTCTCTTGGTAAGGGTAGAAGAGACTCTTTAGCTATGGTCAGCAGCTCTTCTAGAAGGACACTCCAAAATCAAACCATTGTTCTTTAGTCTTGGGTAGTGCCATAACCTCTGTACCATGGTCTTCCACTGTCTTGGGTTAGAGATCTCTTGCTTGAGGGTACACTCGGGCACATTATTCTATCTTATTTTTCTTCCTCTGGTTTTGTTGAAGTTTTTATAGTTTATCTAAGAAATATTTATTTCAATGTTGTTACTGTTCGTAAGATATTTTATTTTTCCTTGTATCCATTCCTCAATCGGCTATTTTCCCTGTTGGAGCCCCTGCGCCTATAGCATTCTGCTTTCCCAACTAGGGTTGTAGCCTAGCAGGTAATGATAATGATGATAGTAATAATGATAATATTACAGCTCTCATAGTTTTCTTGCACGACAGTATTCGGAAAGTATTGAACATTAGTAAATCGATATCTAGCATAAGTACGAAAAGTTATCCGGTTAAATTTAAATTTTGTTCTAAGCCTAGTCAATTATGTTTTTATTACTCCATAAGTTTGAGCATATTGATCACAGGATAGTATATTGTTAATAATGTTGATTACATGATTTCTCGATTATCAAGAAGCAAAGAAAAATCTTATGAGGCGAAACATTTATGCTCTTATAAACAAAATTATTTGAAACCTTTTTATAATTGTTTCAGTCTTATTCAATTCTGCAACATTCTGAGGGAGACTTTCCCTGACATTCCGGGAGGGGAGGATGCTTTGCAGTAGTATAGTGTGATTCATGAATGAGTCACTCAGTTCAATGAGGAACACACGCTATACTTTCATTGATAACCAGTTTGATCTTAGCATTAGATATGCTTTATATGTTATTTAAGAAGATATCACTTGTAGCTTTAATACTGAACTATTATCAAGTAATAACTGATTTTACCTAATCTGCTGTTTGGTTTGGTTAATCAGTCCATGATATGCTTTGCTGTCTAATGAATCGTTGTAGAGTTTTAACCCCCATTTTTTTTTTCTCTCTCTCTCTCTCTCTCTCTCTCTCTCTCTATATATATATATATATATATGTATATATATATATATATATATATATATATATATATCGGCGTCAATGACCTTAGATGTCCGGATGCCAGATAACTCCTAATCTCTCTCTCTCTCTCTCTCTCTCTCTCTCTCTCTCTCTCATTGCTCAATTAGTAGCAGTAATTTTTATCGATTTTAGAAGCTGTGATTTTCCACGGACTGTCTTTCATTTTATCTTAGGATAAGAATAAGACCTACATCCCTAACCTTGAAATATAAATTTAATTCTTCTTTTATGTTGATGTCGGTCTTTTAGACAGATTAACTCACTGGAGTATTTGTACCCTAGTTTTTAGCTTCGAGTTGCTCCAGTGCATGACATAATTTACGAGAAAATGAAATGCTACTGATAATGATCGGTTAGTAACGGTTTACATCATAATAATATTCTCAATAAATATTACAGGATCATCATATTCCTTTCAGTTTTTTCCATAGAAGATTCCTATATGGTAATAAATACGTAGAAAGGTTATTATGCAAATCTAACTAGGATTATACAAAATATTTGCAAAGATCTAATTAGGCCGAATAAAAACACATTTAGCCTTTAATCAAGAGAGCAAGCAGGATTTAGAAATGGGTATTCAACAACTGACCATGTCCATGTAATTAACCAGCTAAGGGAAAAACCAACAGAGTGGGAAAAACTGTTATGTATGGCATCTATAGACTATGAGGAAGCTTTTGATTTTGTCAAAACCTCAGTAGTAATGAAATCCCTTCAAAATAAGGAATAGATGAAACTTATGTTGGAACACTTGAAGATATCTTTACAGGAAGCACAGCAATCCTAAACTACATAAAGATACAGAGAAAACTCCGATTGAGAAACGGTATAGATAGGGAGACCTGATCTTTCCCCAATTATTAACATTATTCGTAGAAGAAGTTTTAAAATATTTACATTTGGAAAATGTATGAATTAACAATGATGGGGAATATCTTAACAACTAAAGATTAGCAGATGACATAATTGTGTTTAGAGAATCATTTGAGTAATTGAAAAAGATGATAAAAAATTTGAATAGAGAAAGCAGAAATGTAGCACTGAAAATGAACATTAGTAAAACTAAGATAATGTTCAATGAAAATGCGGAGACAGAACAAATAATTGGTTATGGACGAACTTGTAGATATTGTTAATGAATATACGTACTTATGACAGATAGTAAGCGTTTCCCCAGGCCAGAAGACTTAGACCGTTTGGTAAACAAACTGAGATTATGGAACGTTAAATGTCACTTTCTCTAAAAAGAAAGTTTTTAATCAGTATTACCTTTTGCATCAGAAACTTAGTCTTACTAAGGCCTTAGAACATAATCTAGTTACATATAAAAGAACTATGGAAAAGAATGATGATGGAAATAACGCTGAGACAGAAAAAGAGTAACATGACAACGAGAGCAAATTATGTAGAAGATATACTAACAATATGTAAGAAGAAATGGACATGGGCAGGCTATATAAGGAGGACAGATAATAGATTAACAAAAATAATAACCGAATGGGTCCCTAAAGATTGCAAACGAAGCAAAGAAGGAAGAGTAGACGATGGATTGGTGACATAAGAAAATTTACCTATATAAACTGTCATAGAAAGACCATAAACAGACGCTTGTGAAAGGACATGTGTATATATATATATATATATATATATATATGTGTGTGTGTGTGTGTGTGTGTTTTGTTTGTGTGGATGTGTGTTTGTGTTTCATCCTTGGTATAATAGATGATAGATATTGGTAAGGTGATAAAGAAACGAATTTTTTAAATTGGATTTTTCAATCATATTAGTTTTATTACAACCCTATACACCCAATTTATGAATTTGAAGATAAAATTCCTTTTTTTTTTTTTTTACTAAAGTAATTTCAGATAATATTGCAAAAGCATTATTTTAGAAGTAATCCTGAAATTAAGGCGAGGGTACAACTTTGAGACTCCATATATTGATAACAACTTGAGGGTATTAGAACCCCAGATAAGATCAAACTTTAGATGTGTTTAATTTCAAATTTATTCCCTATTTTCGATATAAGATGGATCTTTCTACAGGATTACGCAATTCCCAGTCTATCATAAAAGAAGCTATTGCGTGTGAATTTTATTATCAGAAACTTATATTTTTCTTATAGTCACAATTTAGTGTAAAGTATTGTGATATTCGCATAATTGAAATACATTAAAATGAGGAAGATAAATTAAGTATATAATTATGTACAGTATATTCTTTGTAAGTTTGTACAGTAAGTGTTTGGATGGTGGCTATATTGCAGGCATCTATTACTTTTTTATTCTGAGTTTTCATGTCACTTCAGTTCTTTTGAAATTCATCCGTTGTTATTCACCTGCTTCTCTTTTCATAGAGATTACCTAGGTGTGCTAAACCCTTTCTTTTATGCCTAGCAATCCGCTTTTCTATTACGATGTTCTTAATTCGGGGAATGATAACTGTTTCAGCTGTAATCTATTTAGCCCTCCTTTTACTGAGAACAGTTCAAACATGACTCATCCGGCGATACACTGTAATGAAACCCTCAAATGAATCCTCTTGCAAGGCTTTCGAACGGTGATCCTCTAAGAGGATGAAATGAATCATTATTGCAAAGTACACGAAGGAAATAGATAAATTTTTTCCTATTCATAGATGTAGCAAATAGATTAATCATGGGTGATTCATGCACCACGCGTCAAGCACCACATGTAACGTATAGGTGTAAATGTCGGATGAAGAGGAAGATTAGTGTCCTTTGTCGCCTATCCAGTTATCCCCCTTCCCTCTGGTTCCTTCACTTTGTTACCCCCCCCCCCCTCTTTTTATTTCCTTTCTTTCACTTCCACCCACCCCCAATCATGTCGCTATATTCAACAAAGAACCACAAAGAAAACGAAAGCTAAAAAAAGAGGTTTTAAATATGATTCATAACTGGCTTTACCGTGATGAGTTAACACTTGTGTGTTCTAATGCTTCAGTAGTTCGTTCGACGTCACTTTGTTGCTCGAGTAATATTTGAATATGCTGTCGTCCCTGGACATGTTTTCACAAGAGTGTCAGCATGACCAGGAACACCTGCTGCTCCGTTTCTCTGCCATGGCCAATGGGGCAAAGAAGGAAATTCAGATATAAAGGATGAAATGCTTGATTGAAATAAGTTCATGCATTATGGGTGGTTCTAACAGGTGTAATCTATCCGATGTTTAGCTGGTACATTTGCTTATCTTATAATTGTGATCCACTTCAGTCGAATAACTAATAGACTTAATGATAGATAATTGACCTGTTTCGGTTAACAGTAGTAAATCTTGACTAAGGTGTAATGGAAACTATCCGCTACCTTATGAAGCTAGTTTCAGCCAAGTTAACAAAGATGTTTCGTGGTAAAATTGGTGCCCATCAATAAAAAGCAGACGTCAGTAAATTATCCCCTGAACACCCATAGGGAAAGAGTAACGTTGGGTCACACATCAGGGACTCATGTCGTAATGATCAGAATTTTGCTAATTAGGACTGCACCTCGCATTACTAACGATTGCCATCAATCGTGTGGAAGCGTTACCGAGTCGTGAAATTTGACGATGAGCGGTTTGTATCCGCGTGTGTTTTTGTAATGCATAAATATATGTGGTCCGACCTCGCCAGCTGTCATTTGTCCTCATGTAATGTCGTATTACCAAGAACTAAAATTGAGATGTTAACGTAAATCTTAATGACATTAGGAATATCCAATTAGGTTTTGATTTTAACGTAAACTTTAATGACATTAGGAATATTAAATTAGGTTGTGATGTTAACATAAATTTTAATGACATAGGAGTATTAAATTGGTTTGTGATGTAAAGTAAATTTTAATGACATTAGGAATATCTAATTTTAAAGGCAACTAACTCATTGTGCTCCCCTATACACAGTGCAAGAGGTGGCAAGCACCAGCACGTGGGGTGTTTTAGAAATCAGGCTTTCAAGTACTTCAAGGGCAACTTCTACCTGAGAATACGATGCCTTCTGTTATAGTATGTGTTATTTCTCCGTTATTATGTAAATAGTTTCAATATATTGCATATGTTTGTGAAAAGTTTACCAGATTGTATTTTTGTTTTTTCATTAATGAATTATAAATATACATCTACCCATATATAGTTCCTGAAAACCAGAAGATTAACCGCATTGCGCAACCAAGTCCACGGGTAGAAAATGGTGATATATATATATATATATATATATATACATTATATATATACTGTATATATATACTGTATATATATACAGTATATATATATAAATATATATATATATATATATATATATGTGTGTGTGTGTGAATATGTATTTATAAATATAGCATATGTATACTCAGTATATATTATTAAAAAAAATACGTATAATACCTGATGCAATGTGTGGAGAATATTTGCCCCGTAATATATCCCATGCATGAGTACTTTCACTGAAATCCACTTTATAATAATCCCTACATGCATACAATGACTAACTGACTGTCTCCCAATACACCATACAATCGTTTAATGTAAAATTAATTATATAATATGATATGGTAACGCTAAAGAGCCATTGTTTTTTAAAAAGAAAAAAGTGTCTAGGGATGCATTTATGTCCAAAGTTATCTTAATAATAATAACGACTCTAATCCGGGAATTTGACTGTTGACCTTTAGCAACTTGGAAGAATGGTCTATTGTTGAAGTGCTATACGTGGTGGTCGGAATAGTGGTATCCAATATGGTTTCAAGATGTGAATACGTACAAGGGTATAAATATAGCCTTGATACGGACAAAAGGATGATGTTAAGGAAACGTTTATCTTAATCTCATTTAAATTATCACCATCGCCGCATATGTCTTATCGGAAAGTATCTCGTTTAATTTTGTATGTATATTTTTTATCTCAATAACTTGGGGAGAGAGAGCCAGAAAATAAAAGGTGTTCGAGCCAGGTGAGTGATAATGATTAACAGGTGAATGTCATGGCCCCCAGTAGAGAGAAATTTGATAACGGCACCAACAGACAGACAGACAGATGCAGCGAACCAAATCGACGTAAACATGCGACCGCACATAACAGAGAATGAAATATTAGAAACATTACCTCTGTGAGGACGTGCATAAAAAGGGGCTCCGGGATCGTAAAAATCTCCTAAACAAAGAGGAGAGGTGTCCGGACAAAGAGAGAAAGAGACGCGTGTACGCGCACAAAGATTCGGGAAGAATCTCGGACTAATAAATAGATTAAGTACTTTTGGTCCCAGATTTTTTACCTTCACGGAATGTGGTTTGTCGATGTATTTCCTATTGCCTCGGAGTTTTTTCTACTTTGTAGTAAGTAGATTGTGCTAACTTATTTACTTATTCTCACGTTAATTGGCGTCACTTAGTGATCAGCAGTAGACTTTTTTTTTTCTTTTTTTTTTCAGAGCCGTTTCATTTTCTATTTTAATGATTTCCCTGTGGTTACCGTATATTGAAATCTTGTTCTTGCATATGTACAAGGTTACATAAATGAGTTGGATTATGTATTTTTTTTTACATGGGCTTATGGTAATAATTACAATAACGGTACAGTATTTGCCCTTGAATCAAATGCAGATACTGTTAGATAATTAGTTTTCAGCATATAGAAGTTGTGCCACGATTCCATTAAAGGCCTTTACCACCCTTTTTCAAACTACTTATGAAACGTTTGAACAACCTTATGCTTATTCGCATGAAGCACACATTATGAGTCAATATCTGCTAGTAGTTATTACTTTGGCCGTCTGTTCCATTCATGTGAAATTCATTAGTACACTCTACAATATTAAACGCTTCTTAGTCATTATTTTTCTTTATATTCTGTTTTTGTTTTCCTGTGTAATCTACTGTTGATCCAAGAAGTTAATAATGTACTTGGCAGTTAGTCGAATTTAGTGTTTAGCAGGTGTGATGGAAAGGGGATAAGGCATAGTAAACACATTGCAGAATATTTGCTTAGAACGGGAAGGTAAAATTTTCAAGTAGCGACTCTTCCCTGTATATATATATATATATATATATATATATATATATATATATATATATATATATTAGAGAGGAGAGAGAGAGAGAGAGAGAGAGAGAGAGAGAGAGAGATTACGTTTGAAGTCATGGAACAAGGGGTAATTGTTATGCAATATAAAATTTAGAAAAGTAGATCGTTTAATTTATCTGACATTGATAAATCTAGACCACATAAACGAATTGCGATCTTGAGTGATGATTCCTGAATGATACATTCTAGAATCTAAGGTTAATAATTTTCTTCCATTTTATTTATTAGCTTTTCTACCCATTAATTCTTTCGTCCTGAAAACTATACATATCCAAAATTAGGTTAGATTTTTCCTTCTAAACTGACTGGTGAACGCCAGACTGGGGTTCGAGTCCCGCTCAAACTCGTTAGTTTCTTTGGTCGCTGCAACCTCACCATCCTTGTGAGCTAGAAATTGGGGGGGGGGGGTTAGGGGAGCCTCTAGGTCTATCTGTTGAGTCATCACCAGCCATTGCCTGGCTCTCCTTGGTCCTAGCTTTGGTGGAGAGGGTGCTTGGGCGCTAATCATATGATATATGGTCAATCTCTTGGGCATTATCCTGCTTAATAGGGCAATGTCACTGTCCATTGCCTCTGGCCTTTAAACCTTGAAACTATATCTGTTCATACAATGTCGGCTCTTCAAATAGAGCAAGAACCAACATATTCTTATCCAGTCTTTCACAAAATAACAAAAAGCTTTTGAGTTGTATCAATTTAGATTGACCCTTGTCTAAAACGATTATGCAAATTACCTCATTAATTACCGGCTTGATGTAGTTAATTGTTTTGTTAGTTTTACTTATTAACAAATTATGCCCTACGTGGGTGGGGTGGGTCAGATTACCTCACATGGTACCCTGCATGTATTACTTAAGTATCTCTGCAACGTCCCTTTGACCCTAGATACACTCAAATTTTAGCCTTCTACTATACCTTTGTGGCCGGTTTCTTTCAAATATCTTGTTTTGGCAACTCTTTGCTTTCACTTCTTATTGCAATTTCAGGAGTCTTATCCGGCCCCCTTCGCTCTGGAGGCATAGATCCAAATTAACAAATTAATTAAGAACAGTTTAATAGTTCCTAGAAAGCCCCATCTCTATCCAAGCTAGGACCAGGGAGGGCCAGACAATGGCTGCTGATGACTCAGCAGGTAGACCTATAGGCTCCCCCAAATCACCCATCCTTAGCTCTCAAAGATGGTGAGGTTGCAGACACTACAAGAAACTATCGAGTTTTGGCGTGACTCGAACCCCAGTCCGGAGATCACCAGGCAGGAACATTTCCAATAGGCTATCACAAACTCTTAAAAATCAGATGTAATTGTTTAATAGTTCCTAAAATTTCATTATGATTTTGTAATATTTTCTGAAAAATCAGAATTTTTCATAAATCGTTGTAAATCCTGGTGCGGTGCTCCCCATAAAATCGGTTTTAATTGTTCATAAGAGACTAGGATGTTCGTAGATAGTTGAATTCTTGAGCGAAACCAGGTGCAACTGTACGATGACCTTCTTGCTACTGTTTGTACCTGCTAGTTAGCCGACTATATTAGATTTCATATGGATTAAAGATGGACGTGGTATTAGCAGGTTGATTAAAAAAAAAAGGACTCGAAATGTCGCTATATCAAGGTAAAAAAGGTATGTGTTTGAATTTATGGAAATGTGTTAGGAAAGGAAAGGAATCAGATATTATCGCTAGAGAGTTATGTGGTCTTTTGACTCGCCAGAGAGTACCATATTGGATCCTTCTCTCTGGTTACAGTTCATTTTCCTTTTACCTACACACTCCTTTTACCTACACACACATTGAATAGTCTGGCCTATTCTTTACATATTCTCATCTGTCCTCATATACCTGACAACACAGATTACCAAACAATTCTTCTTCACTCGAGGGGTTACTGCACAGTAGTTGTTCGATGGCCACTTTCCTCTTGGTAGGGGTAGAAGAGGCTCTATAGCTATGGTAACCAGCTCTCCTAGTAGAAGGACACTCTAAAATCAAAACATTGTTCTCCAGTCTTGGGTAGGGCCATAGCCTCTGTACCATGGTTCTCCGCTGTCTTTGGTTAGAGTTCTCTTGCTTGAGGGTACACTCGAGCACACTGTTCTATCTTATTTCTCTTCCTCTTGTTTTGTTAAAGTTTTCAGAGTTTATGTAGGAGATATTTATTTTAATGTTGTTACTCTTAAAATAAATGATTTTCCTTTTTTCCTTTCCTCACTGGGCTATTTTCCCTGTTGGAGCCCTTGGGCTTATAGCATCCTGTTTTTCCAACTATGGTTGTAGCTTAGCAGGTAATAATAATAATAATAATGATAATATTAATAATAATAATAATAATAATAATAATAATAATAATTGTCGACGTAATTGTAAAAGTAGTTGCGAAAATTATATAAAATACTTATCTGAAGAAAGGAAATGCAAAATAGATAAGAATTTTAATATGGGGCAGAAGATGTAAATATAAATATATAGACACATTTGTTCGAAAAATGGGTATAATACATTATTTAGGTCTTATATCACTAATATTTTTGCTCATATGTAATATGTTGGAGTCTGTTTTCTAAACAGTTGCATATAAGGTGAATAATACTGAAATAATTGTCCTTGAGTAAATAGATTGAAAGGAAATGAGAATATAAAGAACATACAAAATTTCATGAGTCAAAGGGTAAAACGCAATTGTTTA
>NC_090725.1:93779333-93781833 GCF_036898095.1 Palaemon carinicauda | reverse complement strand
CTTACAGGCAGTGACATGTCGGACCACTAGTCGGTCACTTGGCCCTCGCTGACTCACACCCTGAGTCTGCAGGTGGCTGAGTACCCAATCCCAACTCCTCCCCTTCACCCCCTAACTCTTCACCCGTTTCCCCAGGACTATTCGTCCACCCCCCCCCTCCCATCCAGCATGGAGTACAAGATATTGTAATCCCCCGAACCCCCACCTATATAATGACCGTCATCTCATCACTGGCAGGAGCAGATACTGTAAGCGGGAATGACGTAACCATTTTGCTTTATTATAATGCGTGAGTCATTTTCCTGTCACGGGTTTGTTTGTGTATGCTTAACAGACGTAATATGCGTATGTTTATATTTTACACGCCAATGAGGCAACGGTAATTGTTTACTTTTTCCTGATTTCATTAATTTTGATATACAGTATGCACCTGTACCTGAAACGATTAACTGATATGAACTTATCACGCTTGTTTTTTCACATCTGAACACACGTAAACATTCACATACAAACAGGGACACACGTATACAATATATATATATATATATATATATATGTAGTGTTACTAGAAAATAAGGATAAAAACACTTGATTTGGCCCATTTGTTTTTAAAAATAGAGCTCTCTTTTCATATGGATGATCTGTGTCAAAATTTTTACACTTTCTATCGGTGCTAACTGCTAAGGTTCTAGTCCATGGTCGTGCCAAAATATTTATCATAATAGGAATTTTCCTGTCGGTCTGTGATTCCGTGATAGAGTGAATATATATATATATATATATATATGTATGTATGTATATATATATATATATATGTATATATAATACATATACATGTGGTGTGTGTGTGTGCAGTGTGTTTATGTTGACTAAAGTAATGTACTTTGTAAGTAGGAGTTATTCGACTGTGACGAGTCGCAGCCTGATTGGATAAAGTTCACCCCCCCCCCCCCCCGACGTTGATTAGAAACCGTGAGGTCAGCCACATTTCCTGTCGCAATTTTCTCTAGGGGGAAGAATTATATTACCTGAAAGTATATAAATGTACACACACATACATATATAAGTTTTTTTTTACATAATATATACTGTATATATATATATATATATATATATATACGTATATAGTGAATTTTATTTGTATTTGACGGATATATGCACCATGAAGTGAAGTAAACTTGCCTCTCCTACCACGGAAAGGTCCTGCAGCCTGCTCAATTGTTGGTTTATAGTGACATTCATATACTTAAGAAAAACATGTGAATATACATAACTCTCCCTTCATCCCACGTGTGTGTGTGTATATATATATATATATATATATATATAAATATATATATATATATATATATATAGATAGATAGATAGATAGATAGATAGATAGATATAATGTTTCGATAAAGTAAAATAGTAAAATATAATCCTGATATAGATATGTGTTTATGTGTGTCTGTGTCTGTGATCCAAGAATAAGGCAAATGAAGAACTATAATCCTGAAATATCTAAATGTAAATTTGTACCACTTCGATATACTCAAATTTCAATTGAATAGAAATCAATCGGTACGTGGAAAACCAACAGGAAAATATTGCTAGTGAGATTATGCGTTTGTTGAAAGAGAAAACGGGAAACTGACGTGGACATAAGAAGAAAATGGTAGCAGTGGTCTTAGCCATTGCCTCGAGCGTTTCCTCCTGTAGTCATTAAGTTTATCTAGTTACCTTACGTCACATTTTTTGTTTTATCTTATTTCATTCGTCTTATATCTCTTAATATGGATTCCATTCACATTTATACTTTTTATTAATTTTCATTTAAGATTTTTCTATAAATTGATTTTCATTTAAAATTTTCTATCAATAGTTACCATCATCATCAACACCTAATGCTCTTTTTTCTAGTTTATCATTGTTGAAAAAAAGAACATTTCCTAAGGATTTAATAAGCAAGAAATTTGAGGCATTACACCCATTTTCTTATAGTAGTTTTACAACTGTATTTTGCATGATTATGGTCATTTTCTATTTGTATACTATCACTGATTTTAAGTACTGATATTCTAATATATCTTTATTTTATCTGCATGCTTGAATAATTTTCTTGACCTAGAAGAAAATATACATTTCGTGTTTAGAATGGTCTTCATTCCTGTCATACCTTTTTAGTATACTATTGAAAGTCGTAGGTACAAAATTTCCGATAGTGTTAATGCTTTGTATATTTTATTTACAGATTTAAGGAATAATATTAAGGTAAACAAAGTGAATAATATTCCACGCGGGGATTCCCCTGGACAAACGTTTTGGTACGAGCCGAAAGACGCTCATTATGTTCGTACGATCTCTCATCCAGTGTTCACATACCACCTTTTGTGAATCGGATGATTTGAGGTAGCCAATCACAGCTTTGGCAGCCTCTAACGTAACAGAAGCTGTAGAAGATTATTCGCTGGGTTCCGGTGACATCATAATACTCTAGCACACGTTTACTGACTTCGTT
>NC_090725.1:93766833-93774333 GCF_036898095.1 Palaemon carinicauda | reverse complement strand
TTTCGTTTGTTTCATAAATTTATATTTGTATCTGTGACCCAGAACAAGAGACATCGAGTTAACGATTGTGGAATTGAAAGGGTGGAATAGGACAGTGTAAAATTAATTACCCTATAGAACTGTTGTTTTATAATGTAGGCATTACAGGATTTATTTCAATTTCTGGCTTATGAGGATGTTTACTTTTATGTTACCAAACCCTTTTAATTTGTTTGGCAAGAAAATTCAATTAAACTTCTGGGAAATTTTCAATCACTTTTTTTTCCACAAATAATGTTAGTCTCAAACAACACGTATAGAATTCTTTCTCATGAAGTGGTACGAGATTGGTTTTGGAGGAAGAGCGAGATAACTAAACAGTTGTGTGAGTTACCCGATTTAGAGAATATGCTTTGTATAACTTATATCATCATCTTCAGAGTTTAATAAATTGGAAATTTTTTGGAATGGTTGACCCCGGTAGTACATTGAAAACTTTTGAATCTGATTATAATATAGATGACAAGCATAATGTAAATGATATATGATTCATTTATTCGAGATGAGTTAAGGTGGGGGGGGGGGGTTGAATTTATGCGTAGAGCTAAATTCTGGTTAGGTTAAGAACCAGCACCTTCAGATAAGTTAGTTTAGGTTATGGATTTAGGTTAGGAAGCTTCCCTGTATTTCAATCATTTTGATTAGTGTTTGTCTCTAAAGAGGACTTGACACGATTGGGTTCGGATAGAAAAGTCAATCGGAATGGTTCGAATCGTTCAAAACCACAGAAAAACCACATTCCAAATACAGAATACATTCCTGGTCGAAACTAAATGTTTGCCAAATGACATACCCTTCTTCATTGCAGCTTATTTTATTCTCTAACTTTTGTACTTTTCTCTTTCATTCCAGTCTCCTTTGACCATTTTTTTTTTTAACTTTTAAGTGCTGTCGATTTTTAAGACAAGTGTCTGCTATTTTTTATCCATAATTTTATCTACACATGCAAATAAATATAATCAAGGGAGCTTTGTTAATTAGCCAAGCTAGTTTTTTTTCTTCAAGAAATTCATACTAAAAAAAAAAAAAGACTTCGGCCGTAAGTAATTGATTTTCGGGTATTTGAAATGTTAGAGATACAAATAGCTATTGGCTAAAAGAGAGAGAGAGAGAGAGAGAGAGAGAGAGAGAGAGAGAGAGAGAGAGAGAGAGAGAGAGAGAGAGAAGCCAAGCAAAGAAAACGTAGTGATTATCCAGTGGAGACTGTCTGACACCGGGAGGCTGACTCACCGATGACGTTGTTAATCTCCTGTTCGTGATTTGTTTATTTTTACAATTTTTTTTACTAGTGTTTTCTTCCACACGAACTGCGCAGGAGTCCTGTGTCTCTCCTTTGAGTAGGGATGCACTTAGACTCTTATCACTCAAATTAAGTGTTATCAGTCAGACAGGAGGGAGTGCGCTCTCTCCTGCCCCTTTACTATCTCTTGGCTGGGACACATTTGTATGTTAACTTATCTTCTTAATTTATATTTTAGTAGACCCAGTAAACTTTACTTGTTTCGTTATTCTGTTTTTTTGACTGCCGTTATTTATTTCATTGAGCTTTGGGGCTTAATTGTAATCAAATTATTCCTGATGCCTTATTCACCAATATATCAATTTTATATCATCTTGACTTTGACCAAGTCTAAGAAAATATAGGATTGAGTATTTAGTAGATTCCCTTATTATACCATTCGCATATGTTGTCACCGCAAAGAGTATGTTTCTCTCTCTCTCTCTCTCTCTCTCTCTCTCTCTCTCTCTCTCTCTGTTTGGTAGTATGGTTACGATAAATATGTGGATTTTTATAGATATTTCAAATGGCTTCTGACTTGATTAGAATGGAGAGAGCTAGAAATGTAAGTTTTGCTGAGATGTAACATTTTGGGGGTTCTAGAAAACGAAACTCGGTGCATCGACCCCAGAAGTCATGATAACTTGGTATCTTCCAACTGAGATGATTCAAGTTTAAATTCTTATGAGAGGTTCAATAGATTTTCACAGGCACACGAACTTGCCTCTCCTTATGCTATGGATATGAAGCCTGCAATAGTGCATTGGTTACTCTATCTGCTGAACCTTCAGCAGCCATTGCCGTGCTTACCTAGGTCTCACTTTTCTGGAGAGTTGTTGATCAAATGTGTAGAGTTCTTGGTCTCAAGATTCACTGACTTTAACCCGGCCTCTGCTATTTAATATTAACCGTTAGGTCTAACTAATATTATTCTTGATTTCGATGATAAAATTTAGTTTTTTCTTTTGGTGTGAAAGTGTGGATGTCTATTTTAATAGAAGTATATTGATGTATGTCGTAATGTATACGGCGGTGTGTCCATATATGGGCTAATATTAATCATCACAGAGGATGTTGTGTAATGTTTTTGATTTTTCTCAATTGTAAGACTGTTTAGACATTAATAATTGACTATTAATGATTTATATATGTTAATTTGTATATTATGGTTCCAAATTATTGGAAATAGGACGAAAACTACATTTTACATCAGACCCCAAAAACAATAATATATAATTGAAAGATTATCCAAGTATTGTAGTAGTTACCTCTCCGCCAAAGAGGTTTTGTTTTCACGTCTGTCTGTTTGTTTGTCACCCGCCTAACTCAAGTTACGGAAAAATTTTCATGAAAATTTCAGGATATGTCAGAAATGGGCGGACTAAGAAGTGATTATATTTTGGCGGTGATCCGGATTCAGATTTTATGAATGGATTATGAATGCACAGGATGGCATGCAGAGACAGATGGACAGAGAGTCTGTCAGCTCCAACAGCTCCATCATTCTTGTTATGGTAAAAAGCGTTGTTCACCATGATTAGACAAATCAGATTCATCTTTTCTGTTTGCCAAAATTCACTTGAAATACTTACCTATCCAAAATTAGCTGGACAGTAAAGATTCTCGAATTCCTGAAGAAGGCCCAATTAGCAGCTAAAAAAATCAGGCTTGAGAAAGAAGTTCCAATATAGGTACAAATAAGCAGCTTAAGCTTGAGCTGGAAAGATAAAATAAAATAGCAAAAGAGACTAGGGAAAAGGCGATGCTAGACAATGAGTGGGCTCAAGCTACTGCAAGAGTGAATATTTTGCTGAAGAATATGGAGAGGAGTCAACCGAATAGGAGGGTATACCGCAGACTTGATCCATTAATTCTCAACATATGAATGCATCTGCCCCATGCTTTTGAATCACAAATGCAGGTCACCCTAATTGGACAGAGTGAGACAAGGCAGGTAAGATACACCAGAGGTTATCTCCAGCCAAATTTGCTCCAGTTCTAAAACTCAGCTCTAGTCATAGGGATAATCTTTCAGTAGGAAAATCTACCCCATTTATGGAACCCACAACAAAGCCAACATTGCCACAATATTCACACTTTTCTTCCTTCAGAACAGTTTATTGTATGAATGCATCTACCCTGCAACAAGCCATAGCTCTACAGCAAACACAGAGTGGGATGCCTGTACAGCTACAACGTCAAATGGCTAATTCTATGTTTCTTCTTCTATCTAACATATCATAATTTACTGATGACCAAATATCATTCGAATCTTTCATTAAGGTTTTCAATACATCAACTGAGGCTGAGAGACTGTTTCTTTGTCCTGTATATTGAATAAGATCCTAGATCTGTAATAAAATCCTTTACTCTCAAGGAAGGACCTAAAAGGCACAAAAATGTTATGTTACAGGAGAAATTTGGAGATCTAAACAAAGTGGCGACAGCATATGTTGAAAGCTCCTCAAGTGACTGCACACCAAGAATGGTGACTCTAAAGGATTAAAGTTGTTAAGGTTCTCGATGAAGTGTGGGGTCACCTTGGTAATCCTTTCATATATGGATGTTCTCAACCATATTTCCAACATGAAGACTATTGCTCATAAACTGCCCACCTTCATTCAAAATGAATTATGTGATACTGTCACATCAATCCAAACTGTAAAGAACAAAATTATATTTGAGTATTTGGCGAAGTTTGTAAAGAATTTTGCAGAATCAACAAATTCCTGCTTTCAGGAGACAAGCATTACAAGCTGTCAACCACAAACAAAAGTAGGGACACCGAATACCAATGCCTTTCTTTGCCACAGTCGCAGAATACGGTTGTCATAGCAAGCCAGCCCATTCACCAATAGCAGTAATAAATCCAGCTGGAAGGAATTGTCCCATATGTAAAGGAGGTTATGACCTGGATTACTATCCTGAATTTGCAAGATTTAAATTTTTTTTTGGCTATTTCTTTTCTTGGCATGGTTTAGACTGATGCATTCATTTCATCTTCACCTTGCCCATCTTTCAAAACTTGTTATACCCTTTGTTGACCAAGCATGGATTTTCATGGTGAACAAGCATAATTTTCATCTCCCTCTTTCATGTTCCATCACCTTTGAAATCTTCTGCAGAAAGTACAACTCGCATATGTTTGGGGCCATCATAACGAACTAGCAAACAAAGCAAATGAAATTTCCCAATACATGACGCACCCAGTTGTTTTTTCAAAAAGAGGCCATGTAGTATAACTTTATGCTGAAATAAACAAATAAACATGTTTTGGCAGCACTACGTGAAAAGTACTGGGATATTAATGAGAACATAGCTGTCTGCATTGTATTGTCTGAATGCGGTACCTGGACGAAAATGCAGGATCCACAAATGGAATAAAGGATGTCTAACCTAACGTCTGATTGTGTACCCAACTCCACCCTTTATTGACATGTGGAATTATTTTGGTCCACACATTATCAAAGAATGTAAGAAATGAGTCGATGTGTATAGGGTCTTATTCTCTTGTCTTATGTCGTGTGCAGTTCCTCTAGAAATACCAGAAGATGATTCATAAACAGAAGAGGGAACATAAAGCTGAGGAGAAGTAACAATGGGACAAATTTCAGAGGTACACGGAGAAAGCTATGAGAGGCATGGCAAAGGATGGGCCATACTTTGAAAAACAGAACAGAAAGCTATTGAGTGAAAATTCAGTCAACATGGAAGGTGCATGAAAATGAATAATTTAATCTGTTTGCAAGGCTTTAGCAACACTTCGACTTTTGTATTGTACATGAATCAACAAGGATATCTACCATACACTTGTGTGAAATAGAAGGAATATGACTATGAAGCCTGCAGTAACTTAATCACCAGGACACCCTGAAGAAACAGAGTTGTATACTAGAAGGAGATGGATACTTGTATATCTTGGCCAATATGTTTTGGTTTAGGACTACTATGAGATTCAGGGCCTCTGTAACACGGTTTTTTTGCAATAACTTTTTTTCTATGAATTTCATAAATATAACGCTTATTCAGAATACACATTATATCTACACATAAATTTTGACTATATTCTGCATTACGTAGGTTGAATAAATTTGGTACTTTATTAAGTAAAAGTGACGATTTTTGAAGACGGGCCAACTTACTCAGAGAAAAGGTTTCGAACGCACTCGTTACGTAACTTATGACGGCATTTCTTCTCTCTTTCTCGATTGATGATTGGTTATACGTAACGAAGGCTATACCTTTGCCAACAATAACACAAAAGTGTAAATAAAAGCAAAGCAGTACACCTTTATGAACTCTGAAACCTCTCCACTGAGAATTGTCATAATGAACAAACGAACAAAATATGTTAATAAATACAAAAACACTTCGATTATTTGTCTAACTCCCAAAATAAGTTTCCTAAGAAATTACAGTCTACTTTATAGGTCACAATCAGATTGACAAAGTGTATGGAATAGTTGGTAATTTTCAAAAACGTAGTAGACCAGCTTGATTTGATAACTGCTATATCCAATGTCAAGCAATTTTTATTCATTGTCTATCTACCTACCTATTTACTGTAAAAAAAAAGATAGCCGGTACCGTATTTTCGCTTTAAACCTTCACCAATAATTATTGTCAGAATGATGACTTCATGAGGATCCACCCACTTTGGCCTCGTTATAATTCAGGATAACACTGAAGGCTATCATGGGCATTGTTGGATCAGAAAATTTAAATTCTGGCTATAAAAACTAATTTCTCGAGTAGTTGTAAGAAGTGCTAAATGATCCTCAAGGATCCCAGCGGTTGGCCTAAACGTTTAATTCATGTATACTACTGTTGGGGCACTACTGCTACAGTAGTATTACTACGCTAGCACAGATACCCCACCCACATTTATGTATCGTTCCGCCATTCATAAAGTCTTTGTCATGTTTTTTTCACTGTGCAATAAGCCATGGCCTCCTCAGAAATTAAGTTTAACATTAGATGATAGGTTATTTCATTAAGCTGACAAATTATGGCAACTGGGTATGTTATTGCCGTTGATGAAGTTAAAGATAAAGTATGGTATCATTCCTTCATTGCATTATCATCTTTACTACTATTTGTTTGCTACATGTAGTAATTATTTTAAAGGATAAATTAATTATGTTCACTTTACTTCTATAAATTCCCATTAGATGTACAAATAAAACTCCTAAAACTATTCATGATTTATTTACAAAATGCAGTCATGCCCAAAACATAGCCAACACGGTCGTACAGCCTAAGAAGAAGAAAAGAAATTATATCGAATGATCCGTTGGTCTGGTGGAGATTTTAGCACAAAAATCTTATTTTTACCAAAATAGGTATATAAAGACTGTTTACATACAATCTCTCTCTTTCTCTCTCTCTTGGTGGGATAGTGAATAGTTAATGGAAATGTTCAAAAGCCTGAATGACATTACAAGTATTATAATCATGTTACGCTAGGTACAAATCAGACCATAAACATTGGATTTAAACTAGAAACTGGATGATTACCTATTCAGGCTATAGTAAATATGGCCACGGGCTTTCTCATGACTGTAAAAAGTTGCAAGTCGTAAGACAAATGCAGTTTTGCAACCACGGGGGCAATTCCAGATCCTGTTAGCCATTCTTGAATGTTATGGGTTTCAGAGTCGATGGAAGAAGGTGAATGGGTGTCTGGTGGATGGGCGGGGCAAAATTTTGTCCAAAGCTGTTTACATTGCTTATGTAATGAATGTTTTCGACTCTTGGCTCGTTATCACTGGCCATGGCGTCGGCTAGATCATTTTTACTCTATAAAAATTCAAACTATTGGGTTTAGGTTATTGATAATGCTGACAAAATTTGTGTGTGGTTGTAAAATATACATATGTCAACTTTCAGCTACATCCGATGCTTTGTTAAGGAGCAAAGTCCAAAAAACCGTGTTACAGAGGCCCTGAATCTTATAGTAAGTGGAGGATGCAGTATTTGGCTATCCTTCAAGAACATGAGAACTGGTAAATTAAAAAAGAAAAAAAAAAAAAAACCTCTGTAGTGATGATGGTGTGGTTAATACCAATTAATTTCTTCCAAGGAACAAGTTGAGACTAGGATGTATGAGCAAGAGTCACCATGATAAGGAAAAACCACACACACAGTTATACATAAGCCTGAAAACAATGAACATTGTAAAC
>NC_090725.1:93751833-93761833 GCF_036898095.1 Palaemon carinicauda | reverse complement strand
GTGATGTAAAAAAAAGTAAGCGGACGCTAAAGTAAGATATATACCGGTAATTGAAGGATGCAAAAGACTTAGCTTTGGTGAAAAGATGAACCAGATTATTTTGAGGGTGCTCTTTCTCTGAATAGCGTGGATGACAATAGGTAGGGAGAGGAAGTGCAACGAGGTAAGAAAAGAGGCAGGCGTAAAAAATGACAGCAGCTCCCATTTTGTACATTTATTGAAACTAGAAGTTGTTTATCAATCTTCTCATTGCATTTAATTCTCTCCAGCGCTAGGATTTCTTTACACAAGTCATTACTCAGATTCATACTCTTACTCTCAAAGATTTTTTTTCTGCCTTTTTTCTTCTTGTCCTCCGGGCTCTATGCTTATACTCCAACCAACATGCAACTAGCTTGGAAGAGGTGTTATCAATACGAGATCCTCCGAACAACTAATTTATTAAACGACAATACAGGTATTTATTTGCTTCCAATGGGTCACGTAATGATTACAATTGCATAACAAAGTTTATGATAAAGACGGCATTAGCTTGTGTACATTTAATTTGTAGTTAAGGTTTGGTATTTCTTGCAGTTTGGAAACTGTTACAGATAAAGAGGTACATAAGGTTGACATCAACATAAAATTAACAATAGAATAAAGATAATGAAAATAAGGTCAAAATTAGTGTTACATTCAACACCTTATGTCGTTTAGGCTGATTGGAGTTAGATGGCGTTGACTACAGTATGTGCGTTGCGTGGAAGAGAGAGAGAGAGAGAGAGAGAGAGAGAGAGAGAGAGAGAGAGAGAGAGAGAGAGAGAGAGAGAGAGTGTATTCTTCTTTATATTTCACTTGTACGCGCATTACATGGCTCCCCCCCTCCTGAAGCAGATATCCATTTAAAAGAGGGCGACTGGCCGTAGAGAGTTGTACGTAGGTTTTAGGCGGTTAGTAGCGGTCCAGTCTTCTTTCCCATGATAGTTGAGGATGAAAGCTTTCAGCATAAGGAGGCAGGTATCCATGCACTTGACCTATCAATACTGATGTCGCAGAAGAGGGTAGCATTGGAATCATCAAGGGTGACATTTTCCCAATTTGAGACTTGTGTCACTTGCAGGATGTCATGCTTGTTTGTCCTTTTATTGGGCTTCTGCTAAGGATTTGTAATCCATTCCCAAATGGACAATATGCAGTGAGCTTTGAGAATGCTGTTTACCAGGAATGTGTTGAAGGGTTGTATTCAACAATGGCAAAGAGATGTCGAAGTTAATGAATGACCAGGCATCGGACTGTCGAGTGAAGGCGCCCACAAGGGGCATGTGGTCTGTGCAAATGCCAAAGGAGTGTCCTCTAAGAAGTGGCAGAAGAGGCGGACAGCCAAAGGTGCAGGCAGTAGTTAGTAGTCGAAGGTAGAGGAGCTGGATTCTCCTTTGGAAAGTTTTCAATTGACGAAGTCCAATGGATAAGGCGATTCGTTGGTTACTGCCCCTACAGCTAAATAACAGGAATCGATGGAGAGTAGGAGGGGTGCAGTTTGGATGGAGAGGTCAGAGCAGTAGCAGTTGATAGGCCTTTCTTTGCATTAAAGAAGGCCACCTCTTTAAGAGGGCCCCATTTCAGGATATTTTTCTCTACCTTCATGGAGAGATAAAGGTTGGCAAGTTTGGCGGTAATGTCTGGCAAGAGATGGTAATAATTATTCACTATTCCCAAGATATCCTGCAGGGCTTTGATGGTTGTGGGAGTGGGAAACTTCTTTCTGGCAGATATCTTCTTATGGAGGGGATGGAAGCCCTCAGGAGTGATGTTATGACTAAGGAAAGCCACGTTCTTGGCATCAATGGTACACTTGTTGTACCTGACTACAAGGCTGTTCTGCTGCAGGTGATTGCAGTTTTTATGTTGGTAACGTAGTTGCTCTTCTTTGGAGAGGGAGGATACCAGTATGTCATCCACGTAACACACGCAAAATGGGAAATCCCCTTGTAATAATGATAAAATCTCATTTCCTGGGGATACAAATGGTGGTTCGTTCATAACCCTTATTCAGTCCTACATTTCTGGTTTCTCTTTTCAAATCTTTTATTACCTTTTGTAATTCTTGCCATGATTCAATAAGCATATCCATGTCATGTGAAAATCTCAAGTTGCTTAGTATTCCCCATTAATGTTAATTCCTATATTTTCACAATCTAAATTCTTTAATAATTTAAGAGAGATGTGATCTCCATGTCTTATCCCTTTCTAATTTGGAATTTTTCTCAATATGTAGTTTTAGGGTTACACATGCTATACTATCCATATAGATATCTTCATGTGTTCTAACATAGGATTCATCTACTCCTTGCTTTTGAAAGATTTTCATGAATGCTGAAGTTTTGACAGAATCAAAAGCTTTCTCTTAGTCTATAAATGCCATACGTAGTGGTTTGTCATACTCAGTTGATTTTTCCATTAGCTGGTTAGTTACTTGAGTCTGGTCAGTTGTTGAATTGAGTGAAGTCTATCTGTCTTTTTATTCAGCCTAATATGATCTTTGTAAAAATTTTATGTATTACGGAGGGTAAACTTATTGGGCTGTAATTTTTCAAGACTTTTGTGTCTCCCTTTTTGTGAATTAATATAATGATAAAATTTTCGCAAGATGTAAGTATAAAGCATTCCTGCAAACAAGTTCAGCTAGTTTTACTATTAGGAAATCTCCTCCATCTATTATCAAATCAATTGGTAAGGCCATCTTCTGCGGCTTCGCTTCTTTTCATGCCTTTTAATGGTTTCTCTACTTCTCATGGTGTTATTTTTATTACCAGTTCAGGTGTTTCATTTCTATTGACAAAGTTTTTTTTCCATATATCACTTTGTAAAGATTATATTGAAATTCTCTGCAGTTTTTATCAGTGTGTGTGTATAGGTGTGTATCTTTTATATACAGTATACACACACACACACACACACACACACACACACATATATATATATATATATATATATATATATATATATATATATATATATATATATATATATATATATTATATATATTTACATATATGTTAATATATATATATATATATTATATATATTTACATATATGTTTATGTTTAGAATAAAACTCTTGACTTCTTGTATTCTTCAGTGTCATATACACGATCATTGATATAATTGCTGTCTTCTCAGGCAGTTAAGAACTCCATTCAGCTAATTCGGCACACAGATGCGCACAGACATTTAATATATATATATATATATATATATATATATATATATATATATATATATATATTATATATATATATATATATATATTATATATATATATATATATATATATATATATATATATATATATATATATATATATATATATATAGTGTATTCCTTTTTGAGGGGGATACCTTAGCGGGGTGAAAAGGTTTTGTGTATCGCCATGATCAGCTGAGCTGTACTAGTCAGACTAAAGTCTCCCACCATCACCAATCCGCAGTGGGAGGCGTGTTGATGAAAATGGGTAAACCCCAGACATGATTAACGACATTACTTGAGCATTTGTCCTGCGGTGGAATAGAAACTGCTGCTTTTGTTGTTAAAATTTGTACATATAATCATATGCACAAAATTCAAAACTTCTCCAAGTCTTTATTTGTTAATTTATCTTGTTTTTTCTGTAATGATATGGCCATTTGCTGAATCGTGAATACCTCTATATACTCCCAATTGCATTTTACGAAACGTGGATCTGTTGGTTGTGAAAGACAGGGCTACCAAATAGAGCAAAGGGGGAGGAAAGGAATTGGCACGAGCTAAAGTAAAATAATAAAGCCAAAAGTCATTCCAAGATTTCAAAGCCAGCATGTCCTTTTAGGAATGGTGCAGGACCCCCATATCCCCCTAGCAAAACCAATGGAACTACTTATCGTGACAAGGAGAGAACCATTTGAAGCCCTTTAGAGTCCCTTTGAAGGCCTTGCGAAAAACTTTAAAAGCACCTCGAACGAATTTTCTCCAAATTTGGCTTCAAAACAATCAATCTCTGCTCTTTTTCTTGATTTTTCTTTTCCCATTTTTCTTCTTTTCATAATTTTTCCCTTCCCTTCGCCATGGTTTCAAAATCATTCTGGATGGCCTCTCGCCTATATTTTTGTGGGAATAGAGAATAAGAAAGCCCCCTTTAGAAAATTCGTGAAAAGGTGGCATGGGTTACACGGCTATATCTTCGCAATCCTTTTTAGCCAACATGAGTGTTTCATGTGGCGCCCAATATGGAATTTATTTGGGTCCGCTACGCCCTGCTTTACGTAACTCGCTTGTTAAGTTAAAGAGTTGCGTTGGCCTGCTTTTTTTTTCTTCTCTCTCACATGGAGGGGGCAAGCAAAAGCTTCGTAATGTAAACCGTTTATCTTACTAATATGAACCACTGTATTTGACGGTTAGAGGAATGTAAATTCACATCCTTGGATTATTAAACCTATATTATAAATATATATATATATATATATATATATATATATATATATATATATATATATATATATATATATATAGTTTTTAAATTATATTTTCCCCTACAATTAGTGAAGAAGATTGTGTTTGCATGTTATTCAAAATTATGAATTAGGATTGCTCTTACAGTAATTGTATTTATAACCACGCTAAAATACGCATATTCTCCTAGGAAACAAATGATTCCCGTTTCATTGTATTATTATTTTTTCTCCTTTTATTTTAATGATATTCCTTAGTTAGAAGAATTGCATGTTCTATTATAACTATTTTGAAATGCAGCTTTAGGGCATGAAGTAATAAACAGCGCAATTAGTATACTTCTTCAAGTCCACGGAGTATATAGTAGGACATGTAGGAGAGTGATGGTGACGGGTATAAGGATAAAACGAAATCCTGAACAATTAACTTTATTTAGTGACAACACAGATGTTTATAGACCCCAAGGTGTCACGTAAGGGTGACAATTGCAATTGATATTATAACAACGGTAATGAAAATGAGTTGAAATTAGCATGTTAGCTTTTGTCGTTTAATTTGGTTAGGGCCTAATGGCATTTACTGCGTGCACTGCGTAGAAGAAAGTGCAGAGAGGACATTCTTCTTTATTATTATATGCATTGCCTGCTGTACATGAATTATATATTTCCACCACCCTGTAGCAGATTTTCATGGGAAAGATGCAACATGCCCTAGACTCGAGTCTCAATATTGGTGGGCTGTCTTTTGGGAGGTATGCAGGATTTTGACAGTCAATGGTGAGCCATCCCCGTTTTCACGAATGTTTGGGAGGAAAGTTTTCTGAGTACGATCGGCAAGGAATGATCACATTTATGGGGGAGTAAGACGTAGCTTGCAATTGTTGGTGTGCATGAAGATGTGTGTTACGTTATGTAGGTCTTTCGATATGTGCTGCTTTAGTTAAGGCTTGTAAGTCTGATGGCAGGGGTAAATTTTCACACAATGTGGGGGAGATCATTGAAGGAGGTAGTGGACGGAAAACATTCTGCAGGGATGACCAACTGGTCGCCATATAACTTTCCAGCTGCTGAGACCTCCATGGTGCCCTTGAGAGTGGTTCTAGGTAAGATGAGGAAACTAGCTGGAGTCAGCACAGAAGGACATCAAGCTGCTTTGATGGTAAGATGGAAACATTCCACCATTCATTTTGCTTTAGGGTTGTAATCAGTAATCTGATGTAGGGTGATACCGAGAAGATGCCCTATGATCTCCACAAATGAGAGGTGAAAGTGATACCCCTATTGCAAGTAATATAGTCTAGGATGCAAAATTTGCGGGATATGTTAGCAGTGATACATCATCCACATAACCAAATTCTCGGTTACGTTTAATATTTTTCAAATTTTACCTCCTCTCAAACATTTCAGTTCATCCCCTATATGCAGAAATGGATTTTATATCTTCACCAGGAGGTAAATTAAGTGTTCGTAAGAAATCCTGTGTTATCTTAAGACTTTTTTTGCAAGACTAGTGAATCGACGAGTATCCTTCTTTCTATCTTTTATCAACAAGTTTAATGACCCGTACGCCTTCAATAGGTACCTTATGACAAATCATCAGACAGACTTCTCAACCTTCTCAGCCTTCTGGCCTATGCTTGCTGCTCTTGAAACACGTTTAGGAGGCATGATTATGGTTAGTATAGTATGCACTGCACGATCACGTGGTCGCTTTGCCTTGTCTGTATGGATGCTATTACACATACTTACTAGAGAAGCTGTGGCAGAAGATTGAGAGCAACACCAGGCAAATCGTTGTAATTTCGATGCAGGGAGCATCTGTCAGCGAATGGCTGTATTGGCGATTGGCTGTATTGGCGCGTGGTTTGAATCTTTATTTATTTACGGTGCTTCCCGTTCAGCACCCAAGTTTAAGGGATTTACCAATATATATTATTTTCCAATCAATAATTCCATAGCATCAAATCAACCGTTGATGAATCAGCTGTTAACGAGGCTTTACTATATATATATATATATATATATATATATATATATATATATATATATATATATATATATATATATATATATATATATCATCTCCTCCTCCGCCTAGTGACGCAAATGGCCTCGGTTAGATTTCGCCATTCTTGTCTATCTTGAGCTTTTCAATACTTCTCCATTCATCGTCTCCTACTTTGCGCTTCATAGTCTCAGCCATGTAGGCCTGTGTCTTCCAACTCTTCTAGTGCCTTGTGGAGCCCAGCTGAACGTTTGAAGAACTAATCTCTCTTGGGGAGTGCGAAGAACATGCCCAAACCATCTCCAGCTACCCCTCCTCATGATCTCATCCACACATGGCACTCAATTAATCTCTGTTATAGTTTCATTTCTAATCCTGTCCTGCCCTCTAACTCCCAATATTCTTCTTAAGGCTTTGTTCTCAAATCTACTAATTCTATTGGAGATTGTTTCATTGTCATACCATGACTCATGTCCATAGAGTAACACCGATCTCACTAAACTGATGTATAGTCTGATTTTTATTTTATATGTATTTCCAGGGGATTTGATTTCCAAATTTTACTTAACCTAGCCATTATCTAATTTGCTTTTTTCAATCTTTCACTAAACTAATTCTAAAAACCTTACATTGGAGATCATAGTTCCTGAATACTTAACTGATTCTATCTCATTAATCATTTCTCCTTCCAATGATATTTCATCTTCCATTGCATACTCCGGTCTCATCAGCTGTGTTTCTTCTATTTATCTTGAGCCCAACCTCGTGTGATATTGCATGCATTTTGGTAAGCAAGCATTGCAAATCCTATGGTGTTCTGCTAACAAGGACAGCATCATCAGCATGCTGTAGGTGGGCTAAATTCTATCACTAATCCAGTTCAATCCTTCTCCATAATCTCTGACTGTTCTATGCATTGCTAAATCCATGAGGAGGATAAACAACATAGGTGGCAACCGTGTCCGGAAAATTCACCGCCAGCAATTCACCGCCAGCAAATCACCGCCAGCATACCATTCACCGTTAAAGAATTTACCAAATAATAAATCTGTGATTTTTTTATTTTACACATTATAAAGGACATTTAAAAATCTTCATTTGTTGCCACGACATTCTATTTATTTGTTTATACATTCATAATTAAAATAACTGCTTAAAAGGAAAAGAAATAAAATAACATTTCTATAAAATATAAATTCGAACATAAAAATCTAGTATGAAATATTATGAGCTATTCCACTCAAGTAATCAATAACATTTACGTCTGGATCATAGTTTCCGACAAGTCTTCGAAGTCGTTGGGCGCAATCTGGATATTTTTTCTTTTTCTTGGGAGGTTCCTGACCAGTTACGTATTGTTCAAATCTAACTTGATTTAATGCCTGTTCTTTCTTAATGCAGTCAATAAATTTCCAGATGTTTGGATGGCATACTGTCATCTGTTCTTCAAAAGCTCTGTGCCACCCTTCTACAGAATTATTTGTCTTCTGCAAATTATGTAATACAGCTTCATAAACGTTCCACGCTCAGGGGGGAAAATATCGCTGTCACATAACTCTTCGAATGTAGATACGACTCTCTCTGTTGGTACGAATGCTATTGCAGGGAGCATTCGCAGACTTAAAGCAAAATCTGCGTCATTTTCATACCTCTCTTTTAACCCATGACATTGAATAGTACGCATGATACTGTCAAAAATGGAAAAAACAGCCATTTTGCTCAATTTGGAGAAATGTTTTTTTACATGCTTTTATCATAGCTTTTTCAAAATCTGTTGTTATTGACAAAAGGGGTAGAGACGTGAGTGAGTTCTTTATCTTTCCCAAAAATATTTCATACGTTTCTTGAGATTTATCTGGCAATAAGGCATATACTAACGGCAATGAAATATTTTCCTTTAAACCATGTAGAGTGTATAACTGAAAGAATAATAACGGGAGGGTTTTGAAGGTTCCAAAATATAAGAACTCTTCCCCATTTGGCAAAACCCTCAGGAAAAGTGATATATTTACGATGAGATGGAAGAGCTGGTCCAGAAATACTTTTATATCTTATATTTCGCATTGTTCTTTTCAACGTATCTGTACTTGAAAGCTTTCCTGCTGCTGCTTGACTGCATCCATCAAAAGTAATTGATAATATTGAATGAGGTGAGTCTGTTGAATTCTTCGATTTGATACGAACTTCTTCACAAATCTTTGCCGCCTCGACATTGGCGGCATCTGCAAGATGATTAAGCTCATTCAAAGTCTTAACAATTTTGTAACCCACTGTGGTTACTCGTGCACGACACTTCGTCTTCTGGTACTGCTCACATTTCCAATGTATTTTATCCTCAATTTGTCTTTCTTTGGCGTGCATATAGTTATTAATGCACAATGTATTCTTACCTTTCTCACTTTGAATGAACCGATGGATCATTTTAAAGAAGTGTGTTAGATATATATGCCTAAAAGAGCGAGACAACACTGAACCGCAATGAAAGTGTTGCTTCAAAGGCTTGAGAACATTTTAATTTATAAAGAATAAAACTCAATAATAGGTGAACTGTTAATTTTTGTTTTCAAACGATCTATTTATACCATTTAGAATAATTCTGAAACGATTGTTAGGCGATAGAATACTCTAAAAAAAGGAAATGAGTGAATAGTTTTGCGGTGAATATCTAGGCAGTGAATTGCTAGCGGTGAATTTTCCTTAACGGTGAATTGCTGGCGGTGATTTGCAGGCGGTGAATTGCTGGCGGTTGTACAATGGAAATTCATTGGTTAAGACTCCATTAACATTAACTTTGTACTTGCTATGGTCATGAACAGACTTAATCAAATTTACATTTTTAAGAGGAATTCCATAATAACATATTATATATATATATATATATATATATATATATATATATATATATATATATATATATATATATATATATATATATGTATACATATGTACTCTGTGTATATGTATATATATATATATATATATATATATATATATATATATATATATATGAATATGTATATATATTTTGAGATGTGATTTTACCTGCGTTAAAGATTAGTAATTTAGCCCAGTTGCCCTTTGCAAGATATATATATATATATATATATATATATATATATATATATATATATATATATATATATGTGTGTGTGTGTGTGTGTGTATATATATATATATTTATATATATATACATATATATATATATATATATATATATATATATATATATATATATATATATATATATATATATATATATATATATAGTGAGGAAAGGAAACAAGGAAAAATAAAATGTTTTAAGAATAGTAACAACATAAAAATAAATATTTCCTATATAAACAATAAAAACTCAAAAAAACAAGAGGAAGAGAAACTAGATAGAACAGTGTGCCCGAGTGTACCCTCAAACAAGAGAACTCTAACTCAAGATAATGGAAGACTATGGTACAGAGGCTATAGCACTACCCAAGACTAGAGAACAATGGTTTGATTTTGGAGTGTCCTCCTAGAAGAGCTGCGTACCATA
>NC_090725.1:93706833-93746833 GCF_036898095.1 Palaemon carinicauda | reverse complement strand
ACATCTGGGCTACTTTTTTGGGAAATCTTGGAGTAGGGGTTCATGTTAGGAAGCCAAATATATACTTAGTGATTAAGATAGAGTGACTCGCATATGATGGATCATTCTAATTTTGTAAGAAAAATTAGTAGGAAGTTGAATAGGTAAGGGAAAGGAAATGGGGTGGTGACCTGATTCTATATTCTCATTCATATCTCCCATTTTAGTTTTTTACACTGCTCTGACCTGGTTCTATATAAAAAAAAAACACCTCTTTTCCTGCTATTAATAGCTTTATTGCCTAATCAATTTTATAGCTATATATCCTCGAATTGTAAACCAGACCTGGCATTGCCATTGTTAAAAAAGGGATTCAGACCCCACATAATCTAATAATAAGGATGTGGGGAAAGAGGTAATGGAGTAAAGGCCAAGAAATTTTTCACAAATATCATGATTTAGCAATCTTTGTAATCTCACACAATGTGAACAGTTGATTCAGTCACAAGAATGTGTAGATGATAGACGCATAGTTCAACAGTCGAGAAAAATGTCACATTATTATTATTATTATTATTATTATTATTATTATTATTATTATTATTATTATTATTATTCAAAGAAATGCAAAGTGAAGAGAGAAAAGTAGTCGAAGAAATTGATCATTCTTTTTCATATCATACAGATTACTTAACACAAGCGCTTTATAATAGAGGTCATTTTGCTCTTAATGAAAATTCTTCCCTAACATCATTTCGCTGCAGGTGTCGGAGCGAACTATTGTATATGTAAATTTATATATATATATATATATATATATATATATATATATATATATATATATATATATATATATATATATATATATATATGTATATATGTATATATATATATATATATATATATATATATATATATATATATATATGTGTGTGTGTGTGTGTGTGTGTGTGTGTGTCCTAAACTACCGGTAGTGAGTACACCTGTATGTATATTGGTAACTGATTATAAAAAATTAAGGAAGAGGACGTAAAGATTGCAGCATCGCCCCTAGACTTGATGAAAAATCGGAAAATTATACGATCTTGGTACCATGCTTTCTAGAAAGGGTTAATGCACGTGTGTATATATATATATATATATATATATATATATATATATATATATATATATATATATATATATATATATATATATATATATATATATACACGAGCATTAATCCTTTTTAGAAAACGCGTGTGCGTGTGTTTGCGTATAAGCCTAGCTACTGATACGTTAGAAACTACCTAAGGAGTATGAAGGTTTCGTGAAGGATTTGACTGGTTACCATTTTATAGGATCATAGGTAAATCTCAATGGTATTAGCATCTTGATGGTAACGCTTATTGATTAAAGGATGTTTAAATAATGGTTTAGACGGTTGACCTTCAAATTCCTTTGTGCTTCCCTTTATCGCTATGAGAAAAATTACCTTAACTATCTCTCTCTCTCTCTCTCTCTCTCTCTCTCTCTCTCTCTCTCTCTCTCTCTCTCTCTCTCTCTCTCTCTCTCTCTCTCATATCATTTTACGATATATTTCTTTCTGCACTCTTTTTGGTGAGCTCTCGTATGTTTTTTATTTCTTTGTTATCGTTATCATACATTAGTTTTCTATTAATTTTCTATATTTGTAAGTGTATCAATCTTGGCATGTATTTTTTTATGCTTTCTGTATCTTCCCTAACTCATGCAGCTAAATTGTGCATGAACGTTGAATGTTGTTGTTTAAGTTTCAAAGGTTCTTTCGGTTCTATATTAACTCTGGATTTTTATCTTTTGTGCAGTTATGAAGCTCATCCACTTTCTATTTTTATGATTTCTATTTCTACCATTCATCGTTATATTTCTTTTATTCTTCCGAGTAGTAAAGAGATTGCATATATTTGATATTAACTCATCAGGTTTTATTTAATAGATATTTCCCCCACTAATCATCCGGAGGATTTTGAAGACTTTTTTTTCTGATTCCCTCTCTTTCTTTTAGGGCTATTTAGTCTTCGTCTATCAACGTAGGCGTCCGAGGTTATTGGAAGGTTTCACATTAATTTTGACAGTTTTAGGTACCAGCATTAGTCACCACAGATCTTCAATTTGGTTGCGACTACCTTTTTCATTTATGAAGTAATTTCTGCGTTTCGTTTTTCCCCCTTTCTTTCCTAGGGCTTAGTTTTAGCTTATATGATTTTCATGTAATTGTGATTTTTGTATATTAGATCACTGCTCCAAATCCATATACTTCCGTATGGGGTTTAGTACCTCACGTGGTACACTGTAGGCATTACTTAAAGTTTTTTTTTTTTTTCTTTGGCTCCTAGTTACACTAGCTCAATATCCTTCTATTTTAAATTCGTTCCTTCTTCATTTCTTTTAACTTGCTCTCCAACCACTTAACTTTTATTTCAAAGTTTAACTACAGGTTTTTACCCCAAGTTGCATTTGAGTGCTGAATGGCATCAAAAGCCCCTGCATAGTGTTATACAGTATAGCCCAAATTCGGAAAATGAATCCAACCCATATGCAATAAAATTAGCTCTTTTTGGATTCACTAATTCGTTTTAAATTATGCACACAGATTATATATATATATATGTATATATATATATATATATATATATATATATATATATATATATATACAGTATGTATATATATATATATATATATATATATATATATATATATATATATATATATATATATATATATGGATATATATATATATATATATATATATATATATATATATATATATATATATATGGATATATATATATATATATATATATATATATATATATATATATATATATATATATATATATATATATATATATATATATATATATATATATATATATATATATATATATATTATTGTTGTTTTTATTAACCGGTGATGAAGTGTGGGACAGAGGTAGATGGAGAACGCTGGCCAAAAACATAGACCCCACATAAAAGTGGGAAAAGATGCAGACAAAGAATAAGAAGATTGTTGTTATTATTATTAGATAAGCTACAAACTTACTTTGAAAAACAGAATTCTATATGCCCAAGGGTACCAGCGGGGAAAAATAGCCCAGTGAGGAAAGGAAACAATAAACCACAAGAGAAGTAATGATTAATTAGAATAAATATTTTAAGATCAGTAACAATATTAAAATAGATCTTTGTTATATAATTAGAAAAGATTAAAAAACAAGATGAAGAGAAACAAAATAGAAAAGCTTTCCCGAATGTAACCTCACACAAGAGAACTCCTAAGCCAAGAGAGTTGAAGACCATGATACAGTGGCTATGGCACTACCCAAGACTAGAGAACAATGGTTTGATTTTGGAGTGTCCTCCTCGAAGAGCTGCTTATCATAGTCAGTCTCTCTTCTACCCTTACCAAGAGGAAAGTAGCCGCTGAACCATAACAGTGCAGTATTCAACCCCTTGAGCAAAGAAGAATGGTTTGATAATCTTAGTGTTGTCAGATGTATGAGGACCAAAGAGGATGGGGAAAGGATAGGCCAGACTATTCGGTGAATGTGTACGCATAGGAAAGATGAGTCGTAACCAAAAAGAGGGATCCAGTGTAGTACTATCAACGGGTGGCTTTTGCCTCGGCTTACCTACTACTTTATATTATATATATATATATATATATATATATATATATATATATATATATATATATATATATATATATATATATATATATATATATATACATATAAATATATATATAAGTATATATATATATATATTTATATATATATATATATATACTGTATATATATATATATATATATATATATATATATATATATATATATATATATATATATATATATATATATATATATATATATATATAAGGACTGCGAGTATCTGCTGATCCACTAATCTATTGGCAGAATACAGAGAACCAAACAAAAATATATGAATGGACAAAAGGAGATTTTCTCTCTTCCTTTTCAAATCCACCATAAAACATAACTACGTTGGAAAGCAGAATTTTCAAAATGTTAGAGTGAAAGTAAAAGTGATGTATGACTAACCTGGAATGTTTGTAAATAATTCTTTTCGAATCGTACAGGAATCATTTATTTTATATTTACTGCAACAAACAGTTTGAATCATAAACCTGTCGATTTCAGATTCGTAGAAAACGAAAACTTGGAACAATATATAGGTTAGCACAACATTAATTCTGTGTAGGAAGATCTTTGTTGATATCCAAATTTTGAATTGCCATGCAGTTATGGCCATATATATACACAAGCACGCGTGCGAGCACACACATACACACATATAATATAATATAATACTATATATATGTATATATATTATATATATGTATAATCTATATATATATATATATATATATATATATATATATATATATATATATATATATATATAAACACAGTATATATATGTATAATTCACATCATGGCTCAAGAAATTATCATTACATTTGACACGTGCTGCATATAAAAGAAAATTGGGTATAAATAAAGAGATGTAAATTGAAACGATAATGATAAAACTGATATCTTGACTATTAAATCAAATGTTAAAAAGGGCCTTAATTTTGAATATTTTTTATTTATTTCTATTTTGAAATATTGATTTAATTCCTAAACCTTCAACATTTTTGCATGTGTCATTATTTATATGAGTTGTCTATTATTCCGTATTATAAGAGTATGGACCGAATTCGAATTTATTTTACGTCTTTGAAATATTTTTATTATTGGCTGGATTGGTTAATGATACGAGATACTGAGACAGTATGATTTTTTTTTCAGCCAACTGTATTTAAAAATATTGTCTTACCTGAGTGGTTTATCTTCCTAGGACAACTCTGAAATCTTATTTTTTTCAGTGTAGTACGTGAATTGGTGTTATTGAAACAAAAAGAACTTATATTTATAATCTATTCTATTAGATATGTAAGATTCATTGCTGAACTGTATCGTGAGTGAGTTGTGAAGTCATAAGTAATAGAGATATTGTTTTTCATACGATGTTAAAATTATTGTCTTAAGTAGGTGATCCTAATTTATCGAAATAATTCAGTTTACCACTAAGCGTGTTGTAAGGACATGAAATTCTCTCTATTTTTTTATGCACGATTTACGATGGAATTCGGGAGGATGTGAATTAAGCAGCCCGAGAGAACGCACGCCCAGCCACATACATACAGTACATAGTGTATATACACACATGTATACAATATATATGTATGCATGTATATGATAATACAGTATGTATAGACACCCACACTCACATACATACACACACACACGCACACACACACACCCACACATATATATATATATATATATATATATATATATATATATATATATATTTATGTATACAAATATTGTATTATATATATCTATCTATCTATCTATCTATCTATCTATCTGTATATATATCTATCTATCTATCTATCTATCTATCTATATATATATATATATATATATATATATATATATATATATATATATATATATATATATATATATATATATATATGCAGGCACATATATGCACATATATAATATTTGTACATATATTTTTGTATACAAATACTGTATTATATATATATATATATATATATATATATATATATATATATATATATATATATATATATATATATATATATATATATATATATATATAGTGTGTGTGTGTGTGTGTGTGTGTGTCTGAATGAATTTTTAAAGCAATGGGACAAATAGACGCTTATAGATATCCGAGTTAAATTCAACAAAATTAGTCAGTGAAACCTTTATGTAAATGAAAATAAACCAACAAGAAAAATATGAGCGACCGAGTCTGGCCAGTTATGGAGAGAGAATTTGGCCAAACAAATTTTACCCCAAGTAGCATTTTGTGAGAGGGTCGTTACGTATATTAACGACCCAACTAGACGACCCTGAGTAAACATATTTAACGACCACGGTAAAGGGATATTAAAAAGCTGGTATGCTGTAAAGAAGTAAAAAGAAATAGGGAGAGATTTGAAGCACTTTATAGGCCCCCGAACCGAGAGGTAACACAGTAAGGATGCTATATTTTAGGAAGAAATAAAACCTTAGGTAATAATGTGGCTCTTGTTTACACTGGGTATAGAAATTCCGTTGGGCAAATCAGTTAAATCCTTTTATTACCTATTATTTAAAAAAATCTGTTATGCTTTAATTTCATTCATTCATACTAATACCTAAAATATAATATGAAATATGGTTAGTTTAATTCCAATTCATTCAAGCTTTCACGAAAATTATAAGATTTGATATGCTAAAGTGATTTCCGTAATAATGTTTTAGTTGCTATGCAAAGTCGATTTTAATATATCATCATATATTACTTTTAAACATATAGTTATATTGAAACAGGATTTTTAACAAATATCTTTAACAACATTGAACCAACTTTCCTCCGGCAATATGTTACTAAACAATTTCACGGTGATTAATATTGAAATATAAATAGCACCTGGCTAGGTTACCCAACACACTCACGTTAAGGTGGATGCAAAGAAAAGAGAGACACCTTACGTTTAATGTATTAATATGAACTTCAGCAATGTCTATTCCTCTTGTTTTTTTCTTTTTTTTTCTATTATTTACTACCACATTATATCACAAGCAGATGAATTGGTAGGTTTCAATGAGTTTTATGGCTATTTATGGATTTTCTGACCGAGCTCACAAAACGTACTTATTAGTTTGAAAGAATTAAAGATGTTTGGAAATTTAGAAAATCGTAAATCACACAATGAACCGTGTATTGAAAAAAATAAGCCATTGAATTGTGGTCTGAAAAAAAGAAATACCTTGCATATTGATTTATAATGAAAAGCAAAATATCTCATCCAGTCTCATTTGCAAATCAACGTAGTAGTACGGCAATTAGAAGATAGTTGTGCAGAAGAGATAGAGCAAAAACTCATGAAGAATATACATTTGAAAAATTAACTGTCAACAAATATAAGTGATCCTCTTTCTAAGTTATAGCTGATATTTCATTAATTGATTGATTTGATGGTTTCCGGCATCCTGACATCTAAGGTCATTGACGCCCAATATTTCATCAAAAATTATTATATTTTACTTCAAAATTACCAAAATTGATCAATTCATTCTTATCCATTGTAAGTTGTTCAGAAATATAAAGATAATAGGGAGTGTGGTCCGTGGAAAGAAGGCAACACCTACATTTAATGGCCAGGTATGTGTTTTGAGCAGCTGTTTATTGCAAGGTAACTGAAAATTGTTGCTAAGGTGGGATAGATATGAAATCTAGATACGAAAAGGGTAATTATGTTTAGTAGAGTCTCTCTCTCTCTCTCTCTCTCTCTCTCTCTCTCTCTCTCTCTCTCTCTCTCTCTCTCTCTGTGTTAGAAGAAAAATAATATAGATATACTGTTAACTATTAGGTATTATGGTTGGACTCATATCAACAGCTGTTATTTTCTTTTAATATCGCCTTTTATATTTGCTGCAATGGAATAGAAATAACGAAACAGTTAAAATCATATTTTTTTTATTACGTTACCAACAATCTGGAATTGATTGGATAATCAATGTGTCACCTACCATCAGTCTTTTATGTAGAGAAATTATCGACTTTTGCAAAATACTAGACACCTAAGAAGGAAGTGGTATGTATGGTGTAGATCTTTGGAATACTTTGAACCTGGGTTCATTCGACTACCCGAAAGGTATACTAATTTAGACTTCATCCTTATAGATGTTCTATAAGAAACTGAAAACAACACCGAGAAAAGACGGAATCGGCGATGATCGATGCCAAACTATATTTGATTTATTTGTTTTAGATATATATTTTAGTTTCTTTTGGGTATTATGAATAAAATCAAATTGCTTGTAAAATTTTCTAATGTTGCTTATTTCTCTATATTTTATATTAGTATTAAAAAGCTTTTTTTTTTCCTCGAAGTAAAGAGATCGTTAAATTTTTGGTCGCGTTTTGAATTGAATCGTTTGAAAAACATGATTTTTTTTTTTCAAGGAAAGGATTGTTAAATATTTCCCTGTGTTTCAAATTGGAATGTTTGAAAAGTCAATGTTGAAAACCTTATGTTTTCTTGAAGTAAAGGATCGTTAAATATCTGGCCATATATCAAATTGAATTGTTTGAAAAACAGTATTTTTCACCTTATTCTTTCTTGAAATATAGATTAGTCATAATTTACAGCCGTGTTTCAAATTGCAAGGTTTGAAAAACAGCATTGGAAATCTTACTTATTCTCGAACTAAAGGATCGTTTCAAATTGTGGCTGCTTCAAATTTAAATGAATGAAAACCGTATTGAAAACCTTGTTTTTCTTGAATTACAGAATAGTTAAATATCTGGCCGTGTTTCAAATTGAGGAGCACAGATGAGCAACTAGAATAATCTTATCTTATTGCAATCTTTCTATAAAGAGGTAGATTTATAGCAAAAGACATCATATTAAGAGGAGGACTACGGCTCCTGACATAATTTTTATTGAAAGTTTTAGTTTCAAGTGAGATATATCAATCTCGAAGGTGAATGTGTTCTTTCTCTAGTTGTTCTTGCTGCTCTGGTTCCCTTTCAATTCACACATAAAAGAAATTTTTCTTTGTTTTTTTTTTACAACAATTTTGTCGTAATTAGTGACAGTGTATGTTACATTTTCCTTGTTTAAAAGCATATATGTATGTATATGACCCACCTTTACTTTAATTGAGTAAGCTATGTATGTACTGTATATATGTATTATTTTAGAGAGAGAGAGAGAGAGAGAGAGAGAGAGAGAGAGAGAGAGAGAGAGAGAGAGAGAGAGAGAGAGAGAGAGAGAACGAATTATCCAAATGTTGGCAAGAATATAACTTGGATCAACTGCTTATTTGCGACTCTTATAAGTTACGTTTTTGCTACTGAACTCTGGCCAACCACAATATAACGTATCCATAAACATCGAGCGAACTTTATTTTTTATTTTTTTTCCCTCTTGATTTGTAAAGAAACGTACCTTCAAAGTATCTGTCCATCAGACTCCTAGATATGTTATGAAGGGGATTTAGAAAAGAAATAGGAAAAATTAAGGAGTAAGATTAATGAGATATATCTGTAAGGTATAACTCATGAAAAAAGTATCAGATATGCCAATGTAACCCAAAAATTATATGATATTTTTTCACTAACGACTTAAAACATAAGTGTAAGTACTGTTCTTCAAGAGGAAATTATTAGATCTTATTTTTAAGAATATTAGATAATAAAGTTATTTAGACAGCACGTAACACCCTTTGAGAGAGGGCTGTAAATAGTCCCGGGCAATTCTTAGTCTCCCCTTCGAACGGATAAGAAAGGGCTTCAGGTAGAACCTCGTCAATAGGAGACACTACCAGTTTATTATCTTAACTTCCCTCGGTGAAGCCTTTCAAGATCATATAGGACTTATTAAGCAACCCTTGGTTAGAGTCTATTGCTTTAGTTTCCACCAAGAAGAAAGATCTTGTAGAATGTCCCAAAATTAAATATGCTAACGTTGTGAATTAATTAGTCAGAAGCTTCTCATTTGGATTAAGGTTTCCTGTTGATAATTAATGATGATCTGGTTGCTCACTTATTTATTACCCATTACTCTTGATATCTTATTCCATGTTCGTTCATAAGGTTGCAACGGAACCGTCATGGGCAAAGCAGTTATTTTTTTTTTAACCTTCAATTTTTTTTTTATTTTATATCATTTAAGATTTCATTAGGTAAGACATCCTTATACAAATTTGTTCACATTTTGTCATTTCTAAATGAAACTTGTGAAATAAAAGCATAAGTGGTGATTATGAATTCATATTTGGAAATTATAGAAAAACTATTTATAAACTTTCCGTCACTAATCAATTTAAAGTTAATTTAGATATTATCTGAGTTAGTACACAATATCTTTCTACTTTAATTTTTCCGAAAATATCACCCAGTAATTCATTCTGTCATTCTTCGTTTATGAAACAAAGTGAAGTCAGGGGAAGATAATTAGGTGCAGTTTAAAAAGAAGTTTGCATTTAAAGAATAGATTTATATAAAATATAACATCTCTCAGACAGAATATGGATTACTTAGGAAAGGCTTCTGTTTTAAAGGTATAGATATGTTTGTTCTTCGGTCAGTGACCCTTCTTCATGTGGAAAGAATTATTTTTTCACTGTCCTTAAAACTAAATAGAATGATTATATTGTGAAATAACTTAAAGAAAGAATGCGTCTGATATATAAAAAATTAGCTGAGGATTTACCGTACTTCCTGTTGTTTGTTTTTCATGTATAGAAGAAATATATATAGATTAGTAAACTTTGCTTTCTTTGAACAATTGCACAAATAATCTCATAACCCTTCGTCTCAGTTTTTTATTTGTTCGTTGCGGAGTGACTTTATTCGTTCAGTTATTTACTGTTATTCTTCGCATCTTTTACTTATTAGTTGTGGAGTGACTAGATTCTGTCAGTTATTTACTGTTATTATTCGCTTCTTTTACTTATGAGTTGTGGAGTGGCTATATTCGATCAGTTATTTACAGTTATTCTTCGTTAATTAGAATCAGTGACACAGTTGCTTATAATTGCAGTAATGATTATCTATAGAATCAAATGACTTTACATACGGGAAGAAATCTGCAATTTTCAAGTGTTGCAAATCCCATAAAGTATATTTCAGGCGGATACTGACTAACGTTCTCTAGATACTGAAGCAGCAGCAGATACAGCGTGACGCGCAAGAAAAAAAAGGCGATCAAATAAATGTGCAGAAGATTACAAACATGAAAAGGTTCCTGTCCTCTGAGAGCCTTTGCCCATAGGTTTCGGGCCCTAAAAAGTGAGATCAAATCTTCTTTGGGACGGGTGGCGCCAAACACTTTTTGTACTTATAGCAGAAGCGATCAGGCGAGAACTCCTTTAGATCTAAACCTGTCTCTATCATTCTTGATTACTCTTTGATTTTTCTCTCTCTCTCTCTCTCTCTCTCTCTCTCTCTCTCTCTCTCTCTCTCTCTCTCTCTCTCTCTCTCTCTCTCTCTCGAATTAATGTTAAATGCGGGTAGAAACCACCACGGCTTAAATCCCTCGTTCTCAATGGCCAAAAAAAAAAAAAAAAAAAAAAATGATAATTTTGATCAAAGGGCCAGTAACCAGGGAGGTTTCCCCCAACAAAAACTCTGGCCTCCTTTTTATTACTAAAGCGGTTGCATTTGCCCTCCCAAGAGTATCTGTTCTCATGTGTGTTGTGACGTTTAGTCAACTTTCATCATCGCCAACTTTTTCCCCTCTCTATGTAGGAAAAAAAAAAACCTTAGCTGTAGTTGAGTAAATGAGCCATGATTGTGTGTGTGTCAGAGAGAGAGAGAGAGAGAGAGATCGCGCTTGCATAATAAATTATAAAACTTTTATTTTTGGCAATACGGGACATGAAAATTGGGAATTATTTATTTGTCTAATTATTTTGTACTTTTTGATGTATCGTAATAGCTTATTTTTTAAAGTTAATTGTAATAATTTTATGTCGCAACCATGTTTAATTTTATATATATACAGTATATATTTATATATTTTTTTAATGCTACTATTTATCATTCATTTGTTTACAAAATTTATGACGGATATTATTTTCCATCTACTTCACATTAGAGAATTTAAATGAATCATTATTTATATATGTAGTTACTAAAGCACACAGACACGCTCCTGCATATATGTCTATATTGAGTTAGTATTTAATTAAGAGGCAGGCAGACATACGAACTTACACAAAAATACTATATCTATATTGAGTCTATGACGTAATTATTGGAGGGCCGTGTAAGCATCGGTGTTTTAAGCGCTGAAAGAAAAAAAGAAAAAAAAAAAAACCTGATGTTTTCAAGGCTCACACAAAATGAGATGGGTTTTGTCAACTTTTTATGTCAGCTCTCCTTCACTTGCCATTCCTCCAATTAAAAGATGAATATACACTACATTTGTGCAATACTTGGAACGCACTCAATTTTTTTTATCTACTAGTTCTTGCAGTTTGAACTTTTAGAATTTTCAAGGTAATATGTATACAAAAATAAATATGATGTTATAGTTAAAGACATGCAGGTACTTTGTCACATTTGGTTTTAGTAATCATACCATAGTAAGTAATCATTGGGACAATCTCTCATCAATTTACCTTAGTTTGTGAATCTTTAATTTTAGCCAGTGACTTAATTGCATTTATTTTTGTTAGTTTTTGCACAAGATTTGTGGAGACTTTGGTTCGCTTCTAAGATTATTTAAGTTGTATCAATGAAAAAATATCTATAGTGAATACTCTTTACACTTTATATGATTTTATGTTGATTATAAAAGCAATGAGAGGTAATGTAGATGGCAAAATCTCTTTGTAAACTCATTGCTTTGACTGACATTTACTCATGCAATGATCATGTATTCTTATGGACAAGCAACAAGCAAAAAGGCTATGACCACTAATAGTAAGTTTCCAAAAAGAAGAGGAAAAAAAAAACATGCATTTATTTATGTGATTAACAGAGTTTGTATAGATTATAAGTTATAGTTCTGCTAAAGGCCAGAGGACTAAGCATGTATATGTGACATAAGTTGAGTTGACGGTCATAAATCTAGCACAAATACTCCAATGAGTTTAGGGAAACATGAATAAAAAAGACCGGATGTTAATCTCCCAGTTTTAAGCGAAATGGTTATTTAAAAAAAAGAAAATAGAAAACACCACGACTGTTGTTGCTTTAATGATGGTCAGTGAAATTTGAAACGCTAGATACAAAAATTTAGATTGCATTCCTGATTTATGTTAAACTTTCTATTGTCCAAAAGATTTTCTCAGCAAATGCCCTTAGTATGGGGTTTGCCAATTACAGATTTTAAGTCGGGGAACATTAGAACTCATTTCAAAATATAAAAGTGTGTTGAGGTGTTTGGATGACTGGACTAAAAAAATGTATTTAACCAAATTAAATATATATATATATATATATATATATAATATATATATATATATATATATATATATATATATATATATATGTGTGTGTGTGTGTGTGTGTATATATATACATATTTACACACACACACACACACATATATATATATATATATATATATATATATATATATATATATATATATATATATATATATGCATATATATATATATGTATATATATATATATATATATATATATATATATATATATATATATATATATATATATATATATATATGCGATCGAATTTATTTTTCTCCCAAAGACTTGAAAAATTCGCAATATCATTGGTCAGTACAGCACAGAGAGAGAGAGAGAGGAGAGAGAGAGAGAGAGAGAGAGAGAGAGAGAGAGAGAGAGAGGAGAGAGAGAGAGAGAGAGAGAGAGAGTGTGTGCAAAAATTAGGGAATTGTAATAGAATGCTGATGTATTTAGTAATCTTGCTTTACATAAAAAAATATTGATTTTTTTTTTATTACACTTGATCATTCTTTTGTTACATTATTCGTTAACTAGTGTACGTAACCTGTCGTAAAAGACTGACAAATATTTAAGATAGATGTGCACACACAGATTCAACCCTTCCCACTCCCTCCCCTTTCCCTTTCGGGGCACCCCCCTCTTATCAGAGTAAGACTTTCCCCAGGGTAAGATTCTCCCCCTACCCTAGGAACGGGCAATATGTTGCTGATCGTGACCGGAAAGAAATATATAGGTAGATTGATAGATTTTTATTTCATAGGGTAAATTATATAAAAACATTAATTGAATTTGTCACTATTACTCTCTTTCAAACTAAGTTGAATCGTGAGATAAAAAGCTATTGTTAGAATTTATGTAGAAGCAGATTCATTTAGATTTTAGAGTTTAAAATCAGTAAAGGCTATTTTAGTATGAGGTTGCTGGTAGTGATATTAGCTGTATTTTATAGCAACGTTTGATAGAAACCCTCGTGGCTTTTTTCCGTTAACCAAGTTTTTTTCTGTCATTTACTATCTTTAGAAGAAATTTTACTTCATTTCAAGTATTACACTTGTGCACTGCTGGTAGTTTTCTTGCATGTATTGTAGATGATTGGATGAGCTATTTTGCCTGACGAATATTGGTCGGAATATAACGCCAAACATTAGAAGTAAAGTCATAAATATAATATTGTGTAAAAGCTACCAATCATTTGATTACACGTTATCAAAGATTTTTATTCCCTATAATCGTCATATGCTTTCAATTTGCAACGCTTTAATTTGCGCCAAGCACTTGGGTTACTTATTTTCAAATTACCTTTGATATTTCTCCAATATGGATCTCGTTCAAGTTACCAGTTTATGAAAAATAAAATAGCCATTCTCTCTTATCATTATATCGTTATGTACAATTTTTTATTTTATTTTTTATCTTTTTACGTTTAGTGATAGAATGTATTCCTTAATATAAAGAAAACGAAAGAAACTATTTTTAGTGTGTACTTTCATTATTATTGTTATTATTATTATTATTATTATTATTATTATATTATTATTATTATTATTATTATTATTATTACTACTATTATTATTATTATTATTATCATTTTTATTATTATTATTAATAGCCAAGGTACAACCCTTGCTGGAAAAGCAAAATGCTACAAGTCCAAGGGTTTCACAGGGAAAGTATCCTAGTAAGGAAAGGAAATAAGAGAATAAGAAATTTACAAAAAATATAAAATATTTTAAAATCAGTAACAATGTTAAAATAGAAATTAAAAAAAAATTATAAAATATAAACTATAAAGTATAAAACGAGGCTTATGTCAACCTGTCCAACATAAAAACATTTGCTTGCAAGTTTAAACTTCTGAAGTTGAGACATAGGAACAGGCATCATCTCCTAATGAAAATATAAATTATAGCTTTCGCATTTTTATTTTCTATATGTGGATTGTTGTCCTTAGACAAAATTCTATCTAAAACAAGCTCATTTCCCCGTTTTGAATTTTTTATTATTATTAGATTGGAGCATTAGGTCTTCAGCATTAATGTTCCCTCTTCAATTTAATTCGTATATGAATTCAGAGATGCTCTCACTTTTATACTCTCTCTCTCTCTCTCTCTCTCTCGTCTCTCCTCTCCTCTCTCTCTCTCTCTCTCTCTCTCTCTCTCTCTCTCTCTCTCTCTCTCTCTCTCTGCAAAACAATACTAAATCTATACTGTGACAAACAAACGAGGTAATTTGTCGAAGAGGCGACGCTTTTTAAAGTCTGATTCATTCTGAGCTACACGCGGATAAATGGTCGGAATTAGTTACAACTGAAAGCCAGTAATAACAAAATCGAAATAAATAAAAGTCAGAGAACACTACCGAATTCTTCGGAGTAATCTAAGATGACGGGTGAGGCTACCATTAGTGAGCTTATAAGAAGCATAGACGTTTTTCCCGCCATAATTTCACCGGGGTAAGTCGACGCGTCTACTGGGCATCTTTTGTAAGGTCGCGTAGCAGATGTGACAGATGACTTGTTTTGTAGAGATGCCTTTTTTTTCAGCCTCTTTTAAGTTGGAAGATGAGTAAGGCTAGGAAATGTGACTTTGCAGACATAATGGTCTATGTTCTGAAACTGTTAGCTAGCAACGTGTGTTACATGTCTCTTGGCATTCGCTTAGATTTTTTTTGAGGTGACTTAGTTTTCAATCTCAGATAGTGTTTTTATGTTCATTTACTTGCATGTTTGTTTGTTTACCTTTCTATGCGATTGTAAGTTAATAATAGTTGTTAGATTTTGCTTTAAATTTCTTGGAATTTGTAATGTATTTTGTTTGTTTTTAGACATTTTGTAACTGCTTTTTTTTCTATATGTCTGCAATCTCCATTCGTGGCCTTATCACATAACTGTACACAGGTGCCTAAAGTAATATTGCTGTTGTCATATCTGAGAATATCATATGGAAGAGAGAATTATGTTACTTTGAGTCTCAGAAGGCAAGGTTTATCCGCCATTTTCACTCATCATAAGGTTCATACTCCATACTAGGCCTTAATAATGTGGTAACAGGGAAAGCCACTTTTTTTTTTCCAAGGGATGGAGGGGGAGGGGGAATAAAAAATACTGTGACAGTGGTGATATTGAGGTATAGACTTTTTTAACTTTCCCTCGATTATAGCTGTCCATGGCCACTGATCAATCTCCTTAACTAAATGACATGACATATGAAATTACCTTTTAACTTTATTCCAGACACTACAAACACTTGAATATTATTCATATGTATAAATATATACATATATATATATATATATATATATATATATATATATATATATATATATATATATATATATATATATATATACTGTATATATGTATATATATCACTGACATTCGTGATTTAATCAATGTAAATATCACCACAATGGCATTTAATGCCGAATTCTACCTTTGAAATTATATCCACTGGAGTTCATTTATGGTAATAGCTTTTGGCTGGGCAGGGATTCGAACCCCTGTCTCTCAACCAAAACTATGCCTGCGAGGACTCTACCAACTGAGCTATCAAGATAGATCTCTTGATAGCTCAGTTGGTAGAGTCCTCACAGGCATGGTTTCGGCTGAGAGGCAGTGGTTCGAATCTCTGCCTAGACAGAAACTATTAGCATAAATGAACTCCAGTGGATTATTCCCAAGGTAGAATTCAGTATTAAATACCATTGTGATGACATTTACACACACACACACACACACACACACACACACACACACACACACATATATATATATATATAATATATATATATATATATATATATATATATATATATATATATATATATATATATATATAAAGTTACCATGTTTGAAAGTACCCAAAAATAGTGATATATTGATTATATGGATGATAATAGCTGAATTTGGGTTCAAATTCGATTAAAAGTTATCCACGCTATAAATCAAAGATTAGTTCAAACGTATAAAATTAACTAAGCATTGTTCAGAAAATACTAGCGTAAATATACCACCCAGAACAGTGGAAACTAGTAGCTGTTGTACTGATTTTCTAAGCTATCAACAAATATTTCCATTTTGAAATTGTTAGCTATATATTTTTTGTAACATCTGAGAACTCTATAATGAGTACATCCTTGTATCACCCTTTCCTAAAACGCTGATGGTGGAAGTCCCATGGTCACGTTGATCAATTTCCATATCTAATTAAATGTTTATTTGTAACGAGGCATAAAGGTAGACAACTCCATTAGGCTGTTTAGATTAATGACTTCCTCTGGTTTCATGTTAATTCAGTTTCCAGAAGGGAAGAATCCTCTCGTTATAGGTCAGCTATGAGTTGCAAAACATTCATGTTTAAGATGATTGAACTACTATGGTTGATTCACACTATTGGTCCGGTCGCGCTCCGCTCTTGCTCTAGTCACGGTATGGTCAAATATTGTTACATGTTTTTAAATGGAAGCATTCACACTGGCGCTCCGGTCCGCTCTTGCCCCAGTCTCGCTCCGGTCATGATAGAAAAAATATATATGTACAATAACAGGCTAATGTTCACTGCGCAAATACATTTCCTAGTATCACTGACCAATATTCCTATACATTTATGCTTTATCCTTACATTTATAATTTTGCCAAGGCACTGATCAGACCAAGAGCGAACTGAAGATGTGAATAACTGAACACCCAAGTACCTAGAACTGAGACTGGAGCGTGACCGGACCGATAGTGTGAATCAACCCTTAGGATCCATTGCTGACACTGCTTTAAGCAAACTTTTGTTAACAGCTGCTGAAACATGAAATAAATTACGTTAGCAGTTTGTCTAACGCTGTAATTATGTTCCAGTGAGTTTTTATTAGTTTATCACCCGCATTGTTTTTGTGACTAGAGTTACCAAGATGAGGCTATCTTACTAGTGAATTGGATGTCTTGACATACTTTTCTCGTTTGACTCTCCCCTAGGAACATTTGGTTTTCGATTGATATCTAATATGTTTTTTCAGATATCGTGCAATGCATTTTAATTTCTAGAATTACCACTCTCTCTCTCTCTCTCTCTCTCTCTCTCTCTCTCTCTCTCTCTCTCTCTCTCTCTCTCTCTCTCTCTCTCTCTCATATATATATATATATATATATATATATATATATATATATATATATATATATATATAATACTGTATATACATATATATATATATATATATATATATATATATATATATATATATATATGTATATACAGTATATACAGTATATATATACAGTCGCATATATATATATATATATATATATATGTATATACAGTATATACAGTATATATATACAGTCGCATATATATATATATATATATATATATATATATATATATATATATATGTATATACAGTATATACAGTATATATATACAGTCGCATATATATATATATATATATATATATATATATATATATATATGTATATATATATATATATATATATATATATATATATATATATATATATATATATATAGATACACATATATATGTGTGTATGTGAGTATGTTTGTGTTTGTGTTTGTTGCATAAAAGAAAATGATTTTTGTTATAGGCAAACATCTTCGGTAAGTTATTTATTTACAATAAATGCTAACTCCTTGGTCACAGACCTTGGTCTTTAGCCCTAAACCCATATTTTATCATCACCAGAGGCGCGTCTCATTCACCTGACATTGTACACTATAACCAGGGGAAAAAAGAATAAATAGAAAATAAAGCTATTTTTGGAAGATTCATAACGAGACTGGTGTGGGGTGATACCCGGGGTGGGGGGTGGGGTGGGGCACAGTTTTTGAGTAGCCATCAGTGTCCAAACTTTTCTCCTTTATTCAATTGTTAGAGGAATTCCTGTCTTTTGAGCTACTTGATGCACACAAGCACACGTTAATTTTTTTCAGTATTCATCCAATGACTTTAGTTTTGTGTTTCTTTTTATCGAATTTTTATTCTTTCCTTGAGAACTAAATCATATTACGTGTTTTTACTTATGGATAAGGATTTCCACATCTTAATCGGATATTTGTTTATTATAAATGACTTCCTTCTATTCTTTTCTTTACCTATGAGGTAAATCAGTTGGGCTGTGATGGGGGGGGGGGGGGGAGAAAAAAGATTGTGTATTTATGTTGTAAGTCTAGGAAAATAAAGCCTCCCCTCCCCCTTAAAAAAACGAATATCAAAGGAAACCCAAAGCGAATTGAATCAGTAAATGCCATTATTCATTACAAAACATTATTTTACAAAAATTCAAGTAGTTTGTAATTTTTCCTAATTGTGAGAACACACAAGCAAAAGACAATCTTTTATAAAATGACTGCAAATTAATTCCTGCAAATGTACTTTTCAAATGATATTGCCTTGTTCATTAATGAACTTCCAGATGGACATCTGTTAGTCATATATTACTTAGTAATCTTATATATATATATATATATATATATATATATATATATATATATATATATATATATATATGTGTGTGTGTATATATATATATATATATATATATATATATATATATATATATATGTGTGTGTGTGTGTGTATATATATATATATATATATATATATATATATATATATATATATATATATATATATATATATATCAAGAATAAATACTGTACTACTCGCTAGCCATTCTAACACTGCTGTATTCAATTTATATGATATCAAACATTTAAGAACAAACACGGCTATACATTCGTCATACGTAAATCTTCTTGAAAACTACAAAAACTGCTGAGAAAACAAACAGGTAGACGTTGTTACAGCTATTTGTCTTTTGAATGGGGGAGAAATTAGTGCAGTTTAAATCTTAATTAGCAGTGAATCGAAGGTGTTTTTCTTTTAATTTTTTATTTCTCGTGATGTTTTTGTCTGGCATTTAACTTCCGCTATTGTTGTTTTGGCTGACATTTATAGGCAATTACTACATGAATCCCTCCGAGACTTCCTAGTAGACGCCGAATTCCCGGTTTGGATAACCCTACTAACACACATTACTCAGGAACTTGAAAAGGAAGGAGACAGAGCCAGGGTAGTTCGGTTTTGATGTATATCAAAACTCTGATCCCGATTGGGTGTTAGTAACCAAATCTGTCTCTCTGTCTCTGTATACTTATTATCTATCTACAGTATACACAATATATGTATATATATATATATATATATATATATATATATATATATATATATATATATATATATATATATATATATATATGTATATATATACACATCAAGTATACTAAGAGAGAGAGAGAGAGAGAGAGAGAGAGAGAGAGAGAGAGAGAGAGAGAGAGAGAGAGAGAGAGAGAGAGAGAGAGAGTCTGTGTGTGCGCGTGCACCTACAGTATGTTAAGATATCCAAAAATATCATGCATATAATACTGTATAAATGTGTATATATACGTGTATATGTATACCTATATCAATTACTTGATTATGAAATTATGCCGTCCATGTCGATAACTACCCTCAGGCTATCTCATTCAGATAAGAAAATCCATTTGCATCAGTTTCAGTAACAGCTGATATGTATCCCTTATAGACGTGCTGCCCAGATCAATTTGGTTGCACGAACAAGGTAACAACTGCTGGAAATGGAAATCTGTGTAGGGTCACTAATATATGCAGAAATGGACGTCTGCCCAGGTGGCACTGCTGCAAAGGGGTGCTACACGCCCCTAAAGAATTTCATGCATAAGCAATGTTAAATCCTAAGATTTCACTCATTTTCGTAATTGGAATAGAGATGCAAGACTAATCTAATAGGGTGGAACTTAACTGTCTGAAAAAAAAAAAACTTTTGTGAGGTAAACTATTTCACAAAATGACTTTTAAGAAAGTTAATTAGTTCACAAACTCCCTTTTACTATGTCGAAGCATAACCTCCCCCCCTCCACCCCTTAAAATAATAATTTAACGTCTCCAGGTTACTGCAAGTAAAGTTCATATTATTCTTACAAATACTGTAGTATTGAATTTATCCACCCTTTTGTTCTTGTGCTTCTTTGCCATAATCACTAAATATATGACGATAGTATGTTATGCTATTACTCTTGTATTGCTTCTTGTTACATATTTCCTCATGGTCCGTTTAAGGCACAATAGTAAATGCATTCACGTGTATTTCTTGTTTTAAGCAACAAGCCTTTTGTTCTATTTCAGAAGTATTCTATGGTAATTTTTGTGTGAATAAATGTGGTCATATGCAAATGGATATCGTTATTTTTATTTTAGTAAATGTTGATCATTCGGCTGACATCCTTTTCCGAATGCAAAAGAACAAGGCTTACAAACTATGCTATGTTACGACCTAATTTTATAGCAAAATTAATAGTATAGAACCAAGTCCAACATTAGCTATTTGAAAAAAAACCTGTCTTTTTATATAGTTCATTGAAATACTAAATTAGACCTAATATGAACATATATTATGTATATCATAACAACTGCACTGTCCACAAAGCTGACTTCTATAAAAAAAAGAAGTGATTGTAGATAGGTGTCAAAAGAGCAGGAAGTTTCTACAGTATATTGTATGTTTTAAGGAATAAACTGAGCAAAGCCTGATTTGTCAGCCTTTTTTTCTCCGAGCGAGCTTTTTTATGGCTTCCGTATCGTATGTCAGTAATGGCGTGCGCATTAAGAAACACTTGAATGTAATTTTTTTTTTTTTCCTTTTTTGTAGACTGATAATTTACATGCACTCCGAATTAGACATGCGGGTTTCAGTTTCCAACCAGGAAAAGCGGATGTAATAACATAAACTAAGAGTTGGTCTGTTTCTCAGAACTGTCTGAAAATCTGAAAACAGAAGTTCAACTAATGATACATGAATGCCTACCTGGCTTAAGAAGGAAACTATATTTCGAGTAATATTCGCGGTGTACAAGAAATGGTAATATTAATTCAATATATATATCCTCCGTTAGGGGAATAAGAGACGTAAAATTCTATCACGCACTTGTAGTGATACAAAATAAATGAGTTATGAAGCTCTCAATACAACAGTAACTCTTTCATCAGAATTATGTTTTGAAGGAATTATGATCTTAGCCGATAAATGATGCGCCAGTTAGTGCAGAGTTCGAAGGACCGTGTGATCACACTTTTAGAATATTTGAATAATTTATAAAATACCTAAACTGTGCCTCTAACGGAGAAATGTTTGTTACACACAGACATGTATATATATATATATATATATATATATATATATATATATATATATATATATATATATATAGATAGATAGATATACACACTATATATATATGTGTGTGTGTAATGTATATATTTCTATAAACATACAATATATTCATACAGTATATATATCCAATGTATGTTTGTGTATGTATGCTTAAGTACTTGATACAGTTGGCTTCATTAATTATGGTACGCGTTACGGGAAGCTAAGATGCCAGACAGGTGTACATTGTAGCAGGCAACGATGTGCTTAGCAAAAGAGAAACTTTTGATAGCGCTGCTTATAAGAAAAAATCGCTGTGCTTGTAAAAACTTTTTTCATTAGTTTTATGAAGCGCTGTAAATAGAAATATTATTTGCTCAACAGCACTTTTTAAAATTAATAAAAATGTTTTTGATCTCATGTTTAAAAGCTCAGCAACTTTGATTTACAGGGCGCATGCCCAACAGTTTTTTTTTAAACGTTGGTATAATGTACAACTATCAGACGTTCCCTTACCGTTCTGTGAAGTGCACCGGAATTAATAAAACCAGCTGTACCTGGTATTCTATTTTTCATATTGCCAGTAATTTTTCTCCCTATTTTAATACATCCAGATCTGTCATTAATAAGTAATATATATATATATATATATATATATATATATATATATATATATATATATATATATATATATATATATATACAGTATTTATATATATATATTATACGAGTATGTATATTTGTATATTTATGTATATATATGCACATATATATGTATGCATTTTTTCTGCTCACGCTTAGCTGCAAGACATATGACTACAGGGTCTCTCCCCGTACCTTGGGTATGGGGGAGAGAGAGTAGTCATACCGTGCAGAGAGGGGTTGTAGTTAGGAAAGGGAGAGGGGTTGTGAAGGATTGAAGTTGTAGGTGTGTTCGCGTGTGTCTGCATATCTATCTAAATATTCAGCCGACTTTTTGACGGGTTACATACACCAGTATATATATTTGTATCTACACATATATCGGTAAATGCATATATACTGTTGAGCCTCGGCATTTGACTAATTTGGTATATGTTTTATTTCAAAGAGAGAAATTTTTCTTGTTTCAGGACTTTTTACTTGGTGTATGGTATTTTACTTGCTATACGATCCGTATTGATGTACTTGTGCACAAAACAATTAGTCACGTTTACCCTAGTAATATACCATCATAGGTGAAATAAAGTGTTCATATGATTGTGATCCTTAGATGCACTTTATTTCACTAAGGGTTTTTGTGATTTGTATGTTTCCCTGGATGAACCTAAAGAGGCCTTTGAGAAAAGGCAAGCAATAAAGAAAATGGCTAGGATCTTAATTTTGGGAAATAAGATCATACAAATGTATGAGATTCGCATAACTGATCATGCTATAACATATCGTGTGCTAAAAACTAGGCTTTTTAGATTAATGGAAAACAAAGAGACCACCAAAGCAGCTAATGTGGCTTTTAAAAACAAAACACTAAAAACAACAACATAGGACATACCCTTTGAGGAAGTGGAGAGCTGTTGTTAGTTCTGATACATGAAAAACAACTTGCTGGTGAGTCTTTCAGAGGCAATAATTTGAGAGAATGGATTAAGATTTTAAAGCATACCGTGGTTGTTTTATAACTTTTAATAACAAGTTATGGGAAGGCTGCAAACATTGACAAAGAGGCTGTTGCTTAATTTGTTACCAAGTGTGGCTAATTTTAGGCCTGAGGGTTTTATTGCCTATCTAAAGTTAAATTGTGATGAGACTGGCCTATTTTGTAATAAAAATATAAATACAACGTAGAACAGACGAGAGAGAGAGCATTACCAGGACACAAGCCATTGAAGGACAGGCAAAGTATCTGGATTTGTAGTAATGCGAATGGGGATTTGAAATGCGAGCCCCTACTAATTTATCACTGAGAATCTCCATTTTTAAAGGGGAGTGGAAAAAAAATTTAAATTGTATATAAGGGGGGAAACAATATTGTTTCTGTGACAAGACATACTTTCATTCTGTGGATGAACAAAATGTTTAGCCGAAGATTCAAAAATATTTGGAGGTCACTGCTCCTGGTCACCCTCTAGCCATAGAGGAGTTTTTCTTTACGAAGTTGCCAAGTTGTTGCCCCCTAACCTGACAAGTCACTTAAAACTCTAAGGAACTTTTCCAGTAGTACTGTGAAGTAATATCTGACACTGATTTAACCCTAAGAGAGTTTTGGAAAAAAGAACTCCAAATCTAATAATTTATAGATCTGATTAATATGTTTAGAGGAAATTGTGACCAAAAGCCATAACTGATAGACATAAAAGGGCATTGAACCTAAAGATGTGTATAATAATATCTTTGGAAAGTCCATGGACCTAGAGGTCAGTGATGAGATGTGGAGTTAGTGGAGGCTCACAAGGAAGAGCTCCGCACTAAGAGGTGCAGGGAGCTGGGAAGGGGAAGGTACTGTCTTCAGGCTAAGAATAGAAGACAAAGGAAGCTCTTAGTTCATTAATTAAAGAAGTGTATGTAAAGTGGGTAGAATTGCAAAGTTTAGCATAAAAGAATCACTCCAATAAAGCTGGAACAACCCACAACATGAATGTGAGGAACAATAAAATATCCCCTTTTCAGAACTTATTAAAAAAGAAGGCTTGAATAAACATCATAGGAGTTTTTCTTAATTCAGCCTGGTTAGTCCCAAGCACGCTTGAGTAATAATAATAAAAAAAAAAAAAAAACAGAAAGGAAGAGAAACAACCCGTAGAAACAGATTGGAGGACTTGTCTCCCAACCAATAAGGACCTCTTCCACCTTCGTCACCCTGTTTGTAGGCCATCAATTTTGTTGGGTAAATTAAAGTTAGGTTTTAATTCGTTTAAAATAATTTTAGGTTCTAGTTATTAAATGATATTAAAAACTGCATAGATGAATAAAAAAAAAATCTACTGTGTTAGTGCACAATATGCCTAAAATAAAGTTAGGTATTAGGACCTCGAAACCAATTATATCAATTCCCATTATTCTTTAGGGGAAAAATTTGTTTTGAATGCATTGTGCTAAGTATAACACCACCCTTCACGACCAGATTCAGGATGTTAAGTGGGGTATCACTATATATATATATATATATATATATATATATATATATATATATATATATATATATATATATATATATATATATATATATATATATATATATATATATACATGTATATATTCTCCCATTTAGGATATACCACGACGGATTACCAGTCTCCTTTTGCCTCTGTCCACTGAGTCCTTGGTCACACCAACACACCAACTGCCTTCAAATCTTCTCTTAATGAATCCATAAATCTCCTCTTAGGTCTTCCTCTCCTCCTTCTACCTGGTGGTTCCCTGCTTAGCATCCTTCTCCCAACATACTCTTCCTCCCTTCTCTTCATGTTCCTGAAACACCTTAGCCTTGCTTTCTTTATTAACTAGTTTACATGTGCAGTTCCTGTAATGAATTTATTTCTGATGTTATGCCTCATCGTTACACACTGTCAGAGCCTCAACATTTTCATTTCTGCAACTTTCATCTCTGCTTCTTGTATCAAGGTATGGTCTCCAAACCACCCAGCATAATTGGTCGTACCACCAAATTACAGTATAGGGATTCCCTTTCAGACTTGCTGATAGTCTTTTGTCGCATAGCCGTCCACCTAGGATGAATTTTCCTTCTCACCTCCCCATTGCACCTACCATCACTTGATATAGTTGATCCTAAATATATAAATTCATCTACCTTTTTCAGTTTCTATACCTGCCAAACACACTGCATTCCTGTCATCTCCTTCATTTCCTTCAGCTGATTTACAATACCCCTTCTCTCTAGTACATATCTCCAAATTTCCAGATTTTCTTCAACTTCATGCAATGCAATTAACATACACTTAAAAATTTGCGGTAAAAAAATTGGTAAAAATCCTGAAAGAAAGGTTGCCAGGCACTTAACACTTCTAAAAATGGATATATTGATGTAAAGGAGTGATATTACGGTCACCAACCCGTAAACGATAATAACAAAATTGGGCAAAATTACGGTCGCCGGTATTTTACGGAAATTCGGCTGTGAACGGTATATTTTAGCGGAGAATTTCCGATTTTTTTTTTTCTAAGGCCAGAATCCTGTCTAATGCCCTGAGTCAGTGTGTCCATGTTAATTGCAATCTGAAAAAGGCTTAGCCTTGATGGTGGGAAGAATGGTTTCCCGAAGCTTGGTTGTTGTAGATATAGTCCAAAATGATGAAGTTTCTTCATTCAATTGTCTTTCTAGTTTATATATATATATATATATATATATATATATATATATATATATATATATATATATATATATATATATATATATATACACACACTAAAACGGTGATTGAAAGCGGAAATGTTAACATTTTCGTTTATACTGTATTTATAACGATTAACAAAACTTTCGGGAAACCATTGTTTCCATCATCAGGTCAAAAAACGAACATTAGCACATGTTAATACAAGCTAATTTGTTGAATAAGAAAAAAATCGATTTGTTATGGAAGAATCAAAAAGCTAAAAGCTACATTGAAAATATAGAATGGACCCTTGGACATCTATGGCATGGGTAAAGTGTGGTAGTGTTTGAAATTTCCAAGTTTCCAACGCCTGGAGAAGCAGTAAATTGTATGTAATTTATTTATTAAGGTGAAGTCATGTCAGTCAATGACATGTAATCTAGTTCTTCGGTGGCCACTTTCCACTAGGTACGGGTAGAAGAGAGAATTTAGCTGTGGTAAGCAGCTCTTCTAGAAGGACACTCCAAAATCAAACCATTGTTCTCTAGTCTTGGGTAGTGACATAGCCTTTGTACTATGGGCTTTCACTCTCTTGGATTAGAGTTCTCTTGGTTGAGGGTACACTTATTTCTCTTCCTCTTGTTTTGTTAAAAGTTTTTATAGTTTATATAGGAGATATTTATTTTAATATCATTACTGCTCTTAGAATATTTTTTCCTTTGTTTCCTTTCCTCACTGGGCTATTTTCCCTGTTGGTGCCCCCGGGCTTATAACAGCCTGCTTTTCCAATAAGGTTTGTAGCTTAGCAAGTAATAATAATAATAATAATAATAATAATAATAATAATAATAATAATTCGGGATTCCCTGCCACCCTTTCTTACTTGCTTGCCGACACGTGTATAAAATTTTTTATGGATTTTACATTCACTGAATATAATATAAACTAATTTTCAAACCGTAATTCACCTGGGGCTCACTAGTTTCGCACGAATATTTTTTAATTCTTTTTATATTAAGTTAAAGATCAGCGCGAAGTATTAACACTATTCAGTGAATTCTTTTTAACATCAAGGTATGTTGTTATTACTTGAGTGGACAAAAAATTATTTCCATTTAATACCATTTAATAACATATCGAAATATAGAGAAAGCTATAGGGAATTAATGTTTTGAAACGCATTTTAGTGGCATCAAACTGTAAATACTGCTTATCAAAAGAGATAATTTTTTTCATCTGGATTCATTTTCATCTAAGACTAATATTGAGAGAGAGAGAGAGAGAGAGAGAGAGAGAGAGAGAGAGAGAGAGAGAGAGAGAGAGAGAGAGAGAGAGAGAGAGAGAGGAAAAATGACGCTGTTTAATATCATTAGCATTGACTCCAGAACTCAGCAAATGAAGAGAAAAAATACTACTTGGGGTACTATCAAAAGGAAGGAAAAAAAAATATATAAAATGATATCGTTGTGAAGAGAGGAAGGAAAGGCACTTATGATCAACGAATATTAAAAGGCAATATTTAGTCTACTTAGATCCCCCAAAATAGACAAAGACATGAGATTGCAGATTAACAAGGTTATCTCCTACGTTATTCTTGGTAATCTTAGATCTCAGCTATTTGAACTATCACATGCTACTGTACCAACCGTGTGTCACACAATTGTACATAATTATTTTGTATATATTATGCTTGTATCTTCGCTCTTCCCTCGCACTAAAACGAACATGAAAATTCATGGCTGCTGTTTTGCTCTGTAATATTGTCTGTCTCTCGAACATGTTATGTCGTGTTGCCTTGAGGTTTTGTATATAAAGGAGAGTGTTCCTTAATAAAGTACTCAGTTGATTGCATCCTGCCTTTGAGTTCACAACCCTCTCTCGGCCCGTCACATTGGTGATCCCGGAAGTCGACTCGCTCCCACCGCCTTCCACCCCCACCCCTTCGCCCCTTCATCGTTGGTACTATGGCGGACTCTACGGCAGTTGGTGCTGCGGCCGCTCCATTCAAACCTTCATCGTTTGCCAGCGGAGAGGCGTTTGCTTGGTTTCAGCGCGCAGAAGTCCAGTTTCGTATCGGGCGTGACTCGCTCAACCACCAAAGCGGATTATGTTCTCGCGGCGATACCCGAGGACACCTTCCCAGAAATATCCGACTGGCTTTGTGAACAAGGAGACACCCCAATAGCGTATGACGCCCTCAAAACATACCTTCTGCAGCAGTACTCGCCGTCGCCAGCCGCCCGTAAAGCAAAGCTTTTTCAGCTCTCACAACAACCGTTGGGGGACCAAAGGGCTTCGCTTGCCCTCAGGGAAATGACCAGTATCACTCGCCTTCAACCTGCCACAGACGGCTCTCCTCGTGAGGTGAACCTACTTCGTGCCCTTTGGATACGCCGTTTACCCGAACCTGTACGGGCTGCCATACTCGATGTCGATAGTTTACCCATAAAGGACTTGATGACCAAAGCCGACGCCCTTATGGACAGCCACTTCAAGACCTTCATCAATGCCTCGCCCCGAAGAAGAGGATGCCTATTCAACGTCAACCGAAGCTGACATGAATGCCGTAGTACATACACGCCTACCCCATGACGTGCCGAAGCAGCGACAAAGCCGCCCACCACCCACCAAACGCTCGCGCCCCAATGAACGACTTCTACAGCCACTTACTACCTCCCATCCGCCGCAGTTTTGCTACTACCACTTCAGATTAGGGGCAATCGCGAAGAAATGTGTCAAGGACTGTCAGTGGCCAAAAAAATGTGTAAGTAGGCCATCACTTGTGGCGGTGGCCTCCCGTGTTTCTAATCTTTTCTTTTTACATGATGCAGGAACGGGCGTGCGATTTTTGGTAGACACGGGTGCTTGTCGTTCTCTTTTGCCAAGGAAACTCTTCAAGGCACGGCGTAGTCTGTCTACATTTGCCGATGTCCGCTTGGTAGCTGCCAACGGATCTGCGATACCCACCTACGGTTACGAGAACCTCACATTGTCGTTCGGAAACGGTAGATTCAATTGTAAGTTTCTCGTTGCTGACGTCACAATGCCAATCCTCGGTTCGGATTTCCTCTCTCATTTGCACCTTCTGGTCGATGTCGCCCACCGACGATTGGTCAACGCAGACTCGTATTTGTCGACACCTCTTCAACCCGCCCCCTCTAACCTCGCTCTCCACATCAGCGCACCCACGGATGCCTACGCCCACCTCCTCACGTCGTACCCGGAAGTTTTCCGTCCAGAACTTCGCCAAACGCCCACGGTTCCTGCCAAGCACGGTATTTATCACCATATCAAGACGAGGGGACCCCCAGTCTTCGCAAAAATTAGACGTCTGGCACCGGAACGATTGGCAGCCGCCAAACAGACGTTCGCCGAAATGGAGGAAATGGGCCTTTGCCAAAAGGCCTCCAGCCCATGGTCATCACCCTTACACATCGTTCTGAAGAAAGACGGCTTCCTCCGTCCGTGCGGGGATTACAGGCGCCTGAACATGCAAACAGAACCGGATCACTACCCCCTCCCAAACATTGCCGACGTGACCTCCTACCTGCACAAAGCGAAGGTTTTCTCTACGCTCGACCTTCTGAAGGGGTATTATCAGGTGCCTATGAACCCAGAAGACATCCCCAAGACCTCCATCACCACTCCGTTTGGTACATACACCTTCAATTACTCCTGTTTTTGCCTTCGTAATGCTGGTGCAACGTTTCAACGTCTCATGGATGGCATCTTAAGGGACCTCCCTTTCTGTGTATGTTATGTGGACGACATACTTGTGTTCTCCTCCTCAAAAGAGGAACACCTCCGTCACCTGCGCATCGTGCTCGACCGCCTGCAACAAAACGGCCTTGTAGTCCGGTACGACAAGTGTACCTTTGGCGCCAACAAAATGTCGTTCTTAGGGCACCGTATCACTCCTGAAGGAGTCCATCCCCTCCCTGAGAAGGTAGCAGCCGTTCAGAACTTCCCCACGCCCTCGACCGTCAAAGCTCTGCAGGAATTCTTGGGCATGATCAACTATTATCACCGTTTTCTGCCAGCCATTGCCGCCACTCTTGCTCCCCTCTACGCCTCCCTCAAGGGCAAGCCAAAGGACCTGAAGTGGGGTCCCCTTCAAGAAGCAGCCTTCTGCAATGCATAGAAGGCCCTACCAACAGCTGCGGCTCTCACTTTTCCTATCCCACACGCCCCTCTTATTCTCTCCACCGATGCCAGCGACGTCACTATTGGTGCAGTACTCGAGCAGGTGGTCAAAGCCTCGCCCCGCCCATTGGCCTTCTTCAGCAGAAAACTGTCCAAGGCAGAATCGGGTTATTCTACTTTCGATCGAGAATTGCTGGCGGTGCACTTGGCTGTCCGTCACTTTCGCCATTTCTTAGAAGGTACGCCCTTCGTCATTCGCACAGACCACATGCCTATGTGCACGCCTTCACTCGACAGTCTGACGCCTGGTCCGCCCGTCAACGCCGACATCTCTCCGCCGTGGCTGAATACAATTGCACCCTTCAATATGTCCCTGGGAAAATGAATCCCGTTGCCGATGCCCTGTCAAGAAACACGTTGGCTGCCGTTCAACTGGGATTGGATTACAACGGCCTGGCTGAAGCCCAACGACAGGATCCAGAGTATCAAGCTTGTAGGACATCCTGCACGTCCCTCCGTTGGGAAGACTTTCCCCTGGAAGACTCCAACACCACCTTCCTCTGTGACGTCAGTACTGGTAGACCGCGACCTTGGATTCCTGCTCCCATGCGCCGACAGGTGTTTGATTTCATTCACGGCCTTTCACATCCCTCGTGCCGTTCTACTGCACAGCTGCTGAAGGCAAAGTTCATTTGGCACGGCATTTCTAAGGATGCTAAGGATTGGGTCCGCGCCTGTACTGCTTGCCAAACTTCCAAAGTACATCGACACACGTATTCAGGAGTGGGCACCTTTCCTCAACCTCAGCGTCGTTTCGCACACATTCACGTCGACGTTGTAGGCCCCTACCCACATCACAAGGACATCGTTACCTGTTTACCGTCATCGACTGCTCCACTCGTTGGCCTGAAGCCAATCCCATGGAAACTGCAACGTCCGCCTCATGTACATCTGCTTTACTCTCTGGATGGATTTCAAGATTCGGTATCCCTGAGCATATTACTTCTGACAGGTGAACCACTTTCACCTCTCAATTGTGGACGTCATTAGCGAATCTCCTGGGCATCACCCTACATCAGACAACGGCCTACAACCCCGCTGCCAATGGAATGGTTGAACGTTTTCATCGCACCCTCAAAGCAGCTTTGATGTCCCGCTCCAAGGATTGCAACTGGTTTACTCAGCTTCCCTGGGTCCTCCTGGGACTAAGGACCACTCCTAAAGACGTCCTCGACGTCTCGGCAGCTGAAATGGTGTATGGCGACCCGTTGGTCGTCCCTGCCGAATTTTTTCCTTCTACAACCTCCTCCGACGATCTCCAGCGCATACGTCACGTCATGGGAAAATTTACTCCGTGCCGCCAGACTTACAAGCCCCCAGCGAAGCATCACATACCAACAGACTTGCACTCTGCAACGCACGTCTTGCTGCGCAACGACACTAGCAAGCCACCACTAACGCCCCCTTACACGGGCCCTTTCCTTGTGATCCGACGCAGTCCGAAAGCATTCCTACTAAACATTCGGGGCAAAGAAGACTGGGTCTCCATTGATCGTCTAAAACCTGCTTATCTTCTGCCAGATGACCCGCCTACAGTTCGCCTCTCTAGATCAGGGCGCCCTATTTAACATGTACAGTATGTCATTTTTAGGGGGGGGAGCCATGTACCAACCGTGTGTCACACAATTGTACATAATTATTTTGTATATATTATGCTTGTATCTTCGCTCTTCCCTCGCACTAAAACGAACATGAAAATTCATGGCTGCTGTTTTGCTCTGTAACATTGTCTGTCTCTCGAACATGTTATGTCCTGTTGCCTTGAGGTTTTGTATATAAAGGAGAGTGTTCCTTAATAAAGTACTCAGTTAATTGCATCCTGCCTTTGAGTTCACAACCCTCTCTCGGCCCGTCACACTACATTCAGGAAACTAAAACAAACCCGTGCATATCCTTTTTTTAATGAACTGGTGAAATGGAGAACCTTGACAGGTAAAAGAACCGTTTTTCTAGACAGGGAGCAATACTTCGGTAAAGTACTGTATAGAATATTTTAAATGATGAGTCCAATTTTGTGAAACATTAACAGCATTTTCAAAGCAGGAATCTTAAAAATTAATATATATATATATATATATATATATATATATATATATATATATATATATATGTGTGTGTGTGTGTGTGTGTGTGTGTGTGTGTGTGTATTTCAGTATGTGTTATGTATTCGTATTTTCGTGCATACTGTATGGATAAAAGTAATTCGAATAATAATTTTATAGGGATAAGTATTCCTTTACCTTAGATTATCATGTATATACACAAATTCGTATATGAGAGAGAGAGAGAGAGAGAGAGAGAGAGAGAGAGAGAGAGAGAGAGAGAGACCCATATGTTGTTTGGTGCTACTTGCTGTAGTAGAGAATGAGAATATGCAATACTTCATATATACAGTATTGACGGCATTTAGTTAGGTCTAATGGTAATGACTTCTGAATTGTAAATGAAAATATTTCCAAAGGCTTCAAATACCTTAGTGTCTGTCTTTAATCATTTTGACAAGTTCATCTCTCTCTCTCTCTCTCTCTCTCTCTCTCTCTCTCTCTCTCTCTCTCTCTCTCTCTCTCGTTTTCCTTCCTTACCCCAGTCTTCTTTCTCTACCCCTTACCCAACCCACTTTCTTTTTTTCTTTTTTTTTATACAACGGGAGGCCTTGATTAGTGAAAATTGGATCGGTGCCTGCATTTTTAGCTCTAATTCGAGGGAGTTGATTAGACCCGGGGACATGAGATCTAAAAAAGGGAAACCTAGAGATTAAGGACTATTTCCCTCACCATTCCCACTGGTCGGTGCTATAGATACCGGGGGGGGGGGGGGGGGAGTATAGGTATTAGGGAAGCAGGAGGAAGGGTGACAGAAAAACATCTTTTGAGGATGCTAATTATATTTGCTGTCTGGTATTCTGTTTGATGTTGATTTTGTCACTGCTTTTTGCGCCTTTGAGGCTATTTTCATACTCGGGTTTCCTTTGCTGTTTTCATTGAAGGTGGATATATTTGATACTTTTAAAGTTCTCTTTATTTTCAACTTCTTTTAGATTAAAATTATTATTTAACATAATTTTTTGTTCCTTTAAAAGAAACTTATTCCTTTTCGACGGTCATTTTGTCTTTATGAAATATGAAGAGTCAATTCATATCATCTATTTTGTTGTATACTACTCAGAGGGTCTATGATTATTTCCAAATAGCCTCTGAAAATTATGATTTGATACTTATTGTCGTTTTTTTCGGATGATTATGTGAACAAGTATAACTTTTAATAATATTTTTGCTTTTGGTTAGTATTAAAACAAGTGTAGATTATCAACTTGCTCATATTAATCAATTGAGCTTGACGGAAAAGATGGTAAAATTAGATAATTTTTACTTCTTGGCGTGCTACTTTGGTGTCTGTTTTTCGTATTATTTTCAGACTTAGTTCATGCAGCTACTGTCAATCAATCATGTTTCTTAGTTTATTTATTTGTTTGTTTTTGAGCAACTCTTCACAAAAACTACAGTAGTGATTTGGACGAAACTTTGCAGTCATGTTGGATATGACCCAAGGGTGAATACAGTACATGCAAGTAGAAGTACACAGTAATACTTTGAAAATAATTGTAATGTTAAATAAAAGGTTTGTTAGTTTATCTTTAGTTAGGAACAGAATTACGCAAAAAATACAAAACTAATTTCAATGAAACTTGAAGGACATGTGGCATATTACCTAAGGACAAAGCCATTAGATTTTGGGAAAAAATAAATTAATACATCGAATTACATGTAGCCTACGTAGTGGGGTTAAGAGGAAAATAAGCCTGCTTGGCGTGGCGAAGATATGTGCTCAACTGAGTGCCCCTCTAATTACATACTGTATGTAATCTATATGTAATCTGGGCTGATATTGTCCCTCGAGGTTAGTTGCCACTATCATGATGATGATTACGGTTATTATTATTATAATTATTTATCACCAATTCGTGACGTTTCCTATCGTTAGTATCATAATTTCCGTTATGTCTTTATCAGTAAGGTCAATATTTACTAATGGTAGCATTATCTATAGCCACGCTTAGGTCTACTACTACACTTCTACTACTTCTACGCATGTTTGCCTCAAAGATTTATTTTTAAACGATATATTTGTAATACAGGTGGATTTGCTCTTTTATTATCATTATTATTGATTTTTCCTAATTACTATTATTATTATTATTATTATTATTATTATTATTATTATTATTATAATGATGACAATGATAACTCTTATTATTATTATTATTATTATTATTATTATTATTATTATTATTATTATTATTATTATTATTATTATTATTATTATTATTTGTAGCCTTCCTAAACTAGTGCATGAAATGTGGAAATGTAATCTTTCTTCTACAATATATAAACGTAATCATTTTTACAAGAAAATCCTCTTGTACCTAATATATCTATATATGATATGTATCAATATACATGCATACGTATATACCCTTATGCGGTCACTCTCGCAATGTAAGTTATATAAAAACTGGAGAGATTCTTGAATTGGTCATGGTTTTGTATTTCGATTTCTGGTACAATCATTCTGTTAATATAATTTAACAGTAATAAATTATAATATGGTCATATAGGCTATTGAGATATTCCAGTTCAGAGTGCACACTATGTTAATGATATAGTCTTTTTCTCGAATTCCCATTAATTTATTTGTTTCAGCATACTTGTATCATCAATAAAAAATAAATCTTGCATTGTTTCACTTCATTTAAACAAATTCTATAGATCAATATTTTTAGAAATCTATGCTTGGAATTTAGCGTCCTTCCAATTCTGGTGAATCTTCTCGTTTATATAATTATCATATTTTTATAATAAGAATATCAAAATAGCTTTTCTATTATGATGTATTACAATAGTCATTATTCCACTCGTAGATATTCGGATTATGCATTATTATTTTTTTCTATGATTCTCGTAAAATACATTGTTTATCGACTCCAATCTTCAGTATCAGGGACATTCTCTGACCCTTCAATACCCGGAAATTACATTAATATACATTTCAATGAAGTTCCGAGTTAGTAACACTCCCTAATCTGGTTTCCAACCTAAGTACTTTGTTGATTGCCTTATATAAGAATCTAGTGATATGTTTCTTTCTGCGCTCGCTTAAACTCCAATTACTCTCCTTATTTATTAAGTACCGCCTACTTAATACCAGGATCCCTTAGTTTTCTTTGATACACACACGGTAAGTCTATTTTAATGAGCAAAAGACCCATCCCCCCCCCCCCATCTCTCTCTGGTTGCGACCCACAACTCTCAATTAAGCGCCAGTTATCCAATTGACTAAGTGGCTTTTAACGGAATACCCTCGTTCGCTCGCTCTGTAAACATAATCTTATTTCAATTAATCGAAAAATAATTATTTATAACTGATGGATTTGAATAAAACTTGTTGCTGAATATGTGAACCAGGAAATACCATATTTGATTGGCTTTTGAGTTGAATTCGGATTCGGATGCATATCTGATTATTTTTGTGTATCAATTAAATTCGATCAGGATGAAGTATTATTTTTATTTACAGAATGTGATTGACAGTCATACTGAAACGATAATGATTTATATAAACCAGAGAAAACGATCGAATGATCCTGCGTAGATTTGGATCAAGATTAGGTTGCTCGCAGTTCATAAATAGACAAAAACAAAAACAATGAAAAGGTCAAAAAATAGCTTTGGAATGACATTCTCGGTTACCCATAATTTTAAAGCTACTCGTACTCAAACAAAAGCAAACAAAAGTGTCGGCAATAGTCTAGTTATTAAATAATTTCATAAACAAAAAGCAAACAAAAGTAGGCGAATGGGCGTGTGTGTGAAACATTCCATTGCCATGTCTTGCTCTCATACCTGAGAACATATTTCACTTGCCTAGTCTAGTTGGCAACTAACGAACAGTAGTATTTAATGACATAATTGACTCGCTAATAAGCATGGTAATGGACACTGCCAAAGTATAATAATAGTCGTACGCTTTTACTTCTACGAAGTTTGTAAGTGATGAGGGGATGGGGTCTTTGGCTTGTTGATGGGAGAAGCAGCAGAGGGGGTGGGGGGCGCATTTGCCATGTTGTGTGGGAATAACTGGGAGGTGGGGCCTTTGAGCATTATGGTTTCGGAATGTTAAAAGGAAGAGCTAAGGTTCCAATTTATTTTGAACCTTCATTTCTTAATACATTCGTTTGAACCTTTATTTCTTACCAGATTCTTTTGAACTTTCATTTCTTAACAATTTCTTTTGAACCTTCATTTCTTACCAAATTCTTTTGAACCTTCATTTCTTACCAAATTCTTTGATCCTTCAATTCTCGGTGGTAGAATTTGTTTTAGGTATCGGACTGTTTCCAAGGACAGTGTATTTTAAAATTTTTGCTGGAAAATCAGAGGCATCAGCGAAGTTATACAGTTTAGTGTACTCGTCCTGATATTAATAGAATCTTTAGTTTGACTGCGCATCTTGTGCATGTAAAACATTTTATACTCGTTTTAATATTGTTGAAAATATTAACAAAAATGATTACCAGTATTTTTCTTAATGTTGTTTTATTTATAATGATTTTGATTGTTGTCTATGCATGTGAATGATTATGGTTTAATTTATTTAATACTTTAATTGTTAATAGCCTATTTTTATTACCTGATCCTCATTTTAACCTCGTAAGTTAAAGTTAAAAGTATCATATTTCGTTTTATATTGTAATGAATAAAATGGCGTTGTTTATTGCAATGAATAAAATGGTAATATTCATTTGTAAGTGTGTTATTGTAGGAATTTACATAATGTATGCATAGAGTAATTCACAGCTTATGCTCTTTATCAACCCAATGCTCAATTCTAGATTAATAAGTTTTCATTATACCGATGTTGTCCAACTACTGTATATCTTAAATTTCGTTTGTCTATTATGGGCTTTGTTAACAGGAGGATTATCATGCTGACATGGTAGATATTTTAAGTTATTATTTTTTTTTTAATAATAATAATCTTAGATATCAAAATATTATATTAAAATCCACATCAACAACGATTCATTAGAGGATGGACTTCTTTTGGGTTAGAAATATTGTATACAATCCATTTTAAAGATAATACGTATTTTTTTCTGTCAAATACATACCATTATTTATTTATATATATATATATATATATATATATATATATATATATATATATATATATATATGTATATATATATATATATATATATGTATGTATATATATATATATATATATATATATATATATATATATATATATATATATATATATATATATATATATATATATATATATATATAATGTGTGTGTGTGTGTGTGTGTACTGTATGTTTGTATAAAAATGCTATTCACTCTTTGATATAATCGTATTGAAAAGTATTAACAAGTGACTAATTAAAGAAATATTAGATATGAAATGCATGGTTTTAGCCTATCAGATCATAATCAAGGAAATTTCTCAATGCATTATGCATTCGCTTACGAAACTAGGGATTGGAAAAACAAATCCGTTCTAATATAAGGAACAGGATAAGATAAAAAAAAAGCTCTAATTAATTTATTCTTAACTAGCATTACTCAATGGCATTTCCTACTTGCGAATATCTTGAAAATAAGAAGACACATTACTCATTCTCTCTTTATTGTGGATGCACATTTAGATTTGTTATCTAAATCTCGTCTGTTGCAATAAGAGAAAAACCCTTCTGCTGTTTTCTCTTCGTAACCTCTCATTTGGTATGTTTTGGTTACACAAGTGCCAGAATTGTAATTAAAGCCTAAAGCTTCTTCGAGTTTAACTGTGGAGGCTCCTGTGATATAGATTGCTCTCGTTATATGGTGAGTTGTTGTTATTATTATTATTATTATTATTATTATTATTATTATTATTATTATTATTATTATTATTATTTATATTATTATTATTATTATTATTATTTATATTATTATTATTATTATTATTATTATTATCTACAACCCTAGTTGGAAGAGCAGGATGCTATAATGCCAGTGTCCAGTACTGGAATTTCTTTGATAAATAAGATTACCGTAAGTACAATGTAGTTTTGACAAAGAGGGTGTGGGGGAATCCATAGCGACACCGTCCATCTGGGGAATAAAAAGTTTTTCATAATTGAAAAAAAAAAAACTATATTAGAACATAGAGAGATTCCAGTGCATTAGGGCAGTTATAGAAAATCATATAGGAGTAAAAGGAAAGGCTTTTAATGTTATCAAATTTATCCACTTACTTGCCCATATACTATATAAGGAAAACATATCTTAACATTTAGTCACTACACATAAACATGGATGGCTCTAAAAAGCTGTCATTGACACAGTAATGCTTTTAACTGCCGAGTAGTCGATGAACCACGGTATAGAGTAATTACTTCCACAATATTGTATCTTTAATTACATAGAAACTTCATCAGAGCATTGTGACTGTGAATACGAAATATTAACCTTTGGAGCGTGTAATATATTGGGGTATGTTGACCGAATAAATGGAACTTTTATCCTTTGCGATTCTCGTTTGAATTATTTCATATATATATATATATATATATATATATATATATATATATATATATATATATATATATATATATACTGTATATATATATATATGTGTGTGTGTGTGTGTGCGTATGTTGTTATGTCCACCAATTCTGGTTATGATTAGGACTCTCCGTCATAATAAATGGCACGTTAAGAGGAGGAAGATTAAGGTCACCAGCCGGCATGAAGACACTAATTAAGCCCAAGGATGTATTTACAAAATACTAGTATACAGTGATGCACAAAGGGAGCACAATGAAGGAAAAGTGAATTAACAAATTAATATCTTCGTGATTCTTGATTTAAACCGCGGATTAAGAGCCTCAGAGGGCCTCACGTGTAGTTGAATAGTCTGTGAAGGATTTCAGCAAACACTTCCTTGCTCTTTGGAAAGGAAAAATTAATTAGCAGCTATCATGAGCGATATTCCTGATCCGCTTAACCATTCAGTAAGGTTGCATGACCATGTGAAAATATATATGTAAGCTGGGAACATGAAGTCACGTGATCAAAACTCTAATATAGTAATCAATAATAAGTACAAATATTATGAATAAAACTTGAACACTATCAAATGAAGATTAAGACACTGCCACAT
>NC_090725.1:93671833-93701833 GCF_036898095.1 Palaemon carinicauda | reverse complement strand
GTATTTTCCGACTCTTCTTTTCTGTGGAACAGACGCAGTAAGTTTGAAGATATAGCTCGTTAATCCTAGAAAGGAGCAGGAAAGGAAAATCTAGTAAAGGTTATGGAAGAGGTACTGGATGGGCAAAGCCTTAATATCCATGACATGCAAGTGTGTTCCATGTAATGAGAAATGTTGTTGTGTTTCTGCATGGATCTTTGACACGCTGCTGATGACCCATCTGTGCAGGTGTAGGAAACTGAAAATGTGGGGAACATTTCGGTCGAGCGACTGACCAATGGTTTAGCTGTCCCATTTTGAATGGAGGAATCACCATTGTAATGCTCTTTTTTCGGAACCACTGGCTGTTTGAAAAATTATATATATATATATATATATATATATATATATATATATATATATATATATATACACACACACACACACACACACACACACACATATATATATATATATATATATATATATATATATATATATATATATATATATATATATATATATATACGCACATGTTTATATTTATGTTTGTATATGTATATACAAGATATATATATATATATATATATATATATATATATTTGTGTGTGTATGTGTTTATGTATATATATATATATATATATATATATATATATATATATATATATATATATATATATATATATATATATATATATATATATCTATACACATGTATATTGAAACAATTTGTGTATATATATACTGTGTGTATATATTTTTCGATATTGTAACATGGGTGTGTCCTTCCCTTTTGTGTTCCATCTGAAAACTGGAGCACCAGGAAAGTATCCTTGTGCATTTATTTGTTTTCTTATGTAAAACTCACCAGCCATTATTTCACCTTATAAGATAAAACGATTCAATGCTGCATTATTGGAAGAGTGAATGCCAATTGTACTTTCTTGGTATGTATTTTATTGGCCAAGTAAAGTTGTTAGTGTTGGCAAGTCGTTTGCATAAAATATTAGACCTTTTAACCAAAACTAACCTGTGTAGGAAACCTTTGCAAAGTTCGCGATAGAACATTCTTCCTTTTAAAAGGGAGAGCTTGTCACGGTATTCCTCTATAATTTAACCTGTGTTGACGGTAGCATGATGACTATTAAGAATACTTTAGTAGGCATTCGTGAACATTTTCTGGGTTTGCGTTTCTCTTTATCCTCATTTTCTAGCATTTATTTCTTGCGTCAAACTTTAGTTTCCTGGAGCCAGGCATTCATAACGTTAAAAGGAATAATTGCCGTAAATGGAACCAAATTTCAACATGCCTGCTTTTTAATTAATATTTTTGCCACGATAAGCAAGGACTCGAGTAATGTGAAACATTGAGGACAAGCATCTGCTCGCTATTACAGGTTAAATGTTTCCATTTTATATAATGATAAGAGGTAGTCCGTACTACAAAGCGATACTAGCTAAGGTGCTGTGGCAATATTTGTAAAACATGAGCATAATATTGGTTCAACTTTCACTTGAGAAGTTACTTGGAAAACATAGGAGGAAGGGGTTCTGCATATTAGGTAATGGTTAGTTCAACCGATCTTTGTGCTAATAATTTCACTCTATAAGTCGTATAAATTTGAGGCTCAACTTCTGTAACACACCTTGGAGGGTAGAGGCTAATTAGTTGTGCAGGCTTAAGAATAATATCTGTAATTTTCAGTTATATAAACAGAAGAAAATCATGTCTCTGAATTAGAATTAATTTGCATGGGATTTCTAATAAGCACCAGGGAACCCTCTCATTAAGGACATCAAGCTTTATATTTCTTAGGAGAAGGTAAAAAGAACTTTAACATTATCTTCCCCATAAAAGTCAAGGAATTTAGTAAATACATTGGGAGTGTCTGTCTCTAAGTCTATTTTTCTTTTACACTTTATTGGCGTATTGCTGTTTGATGCTGGCTGGAATTCAGCTTGCAAATATTGGTATCTAGAGTAATTAAAAGTTACTGCACGTAGGTTTGATAATAAAGTGTTGGGGAAGTCACAGTAACATTTTTATAGATTGTTCTTCCTAACGCTAGGCTTTCCAGAGTTGTCTCTTATGTACACAATTATTAAATTGATGAAATTTGTATAATGATTATGGCTGGTATTCAACGTAATCCTGCATGAGTTAATTACAAAATTGTCAACGTATGACTTAGAGGTGGAAATTTTGAAAAATATTTCGTGTATAGACCTGTGATTTTCAATGATATTGGGCCAAAAATCTTTCATTTGATATAAATGTTTGATGAATATTTATCGCAAATGTGAAAACTTTACACTTTTTATGGTCGTCAAAATCGTTTCATTGTCGGTTACATATTTGTGGTATTTTGGATCAAGCTCACTAAAGTTTAGCAGCAGAAATATTCCGTTGATGTTTATATAAATACATATTATTTTCAAGTTGATAGACTATGTCGATTTTCTATAAGTTATGTTTACCAATTGGGCTTTTTAAAGATTAGATGGCGAAGTCACCGATAAGAATACAGTCTGTATGACAGGTATATACATAAAAATTAAAACATTTTACGACCGATATAAAAGTCTTGGGAATGTATGTAATCACAGAATATTCTTGTTTAATAAGATGAAATATCCTATAAAGAAGTAAAAAAAGACTTTTATACCCCTGTATAAGTTGCGTATTTAGCTGAATTAAAAAAGAAAATACTCAGCTTTCTACACGGTAGGTTTCCTTCCTTTATTCGTATCCATCTTTCGTTTTTATAATTGAACCTTTTTCTGTAATTTAGGACGGAGATGATTACAACAGTGTCGCCCAAATGGTTCTTTTGAATAGATGTTCTTTTCAACACCATTCATTAGGAATAATTATAGTCTATTTTTAGGGCTTGACTTATACTAATATTCATTAAATAACGAGAAATATTAAAGGTAATAAAAGGACCAATGAACTGATACACTACTTCAAGTGCTCCCTGAAAAATAGAAATGAATTAGAGAGAAAAAAGCAGGAGACTGATATTGCCACAGAAGAGTTGAGAGAGAGAGAGAGAGAGAGAGAGAGAGAGAGAGAGAGAGAGAGAGAGAGAGAGAGAGAGAGAGAGATAATTGATGTATATATACATATACATTAGATCTTTTATTTTGATGAAGCAACACAATATAGATTATCAGAGGAACCATTCAGATGTAGGACATTCATAATACGATATATTCTATCATAAGCCATCATTTTCTACGATGAAATGGTATTTCAAGAGCCAATTATATGGAAATAAAGGGAGTCTTAACTTATTGGGGGGGGGGGGATCATCACAGTTTTCAGAACTTTGAAAACTGACCAGTGTTACGCCTACGAATCAATTAGGCTGTCTTGAATATTTGAAATAATGCAATGAAATAAGATCTTAAGGTAATCTTAAGATGAAACTTAACTTGAAACCACAAAACATTAAGGTGAAAGAAGATATAGGATGATGAGGAGGAAACATCATAGAAACTAGTCAATCTATATTGTCTACCATCTCCTAGTTACTAGGTCGCTTTCCCCCACCAGAAACATCAGGATCTTGGGGGCTTTCACTGGCCCCCCCCCCCCCCATTCTACCCCATTTCGAATCCACCCGTTGGAAACCATCGTGAATCCAATATTGTGCCCGGAGATCCAACACCATTCAGAACCACCTCCTGCCGCTGTCATGCGGCAGATGATTAATGAATCCAATTTACTCGAGGGTCCGCACTGTGTGTTTGTGTGCGTGTGAGTGTGTAAATATATATATATATATATATATATATATATATATATATATATATATATATATATATATATATATATATATATGCATACTGTATATACCATAAGCTACACACATACACACACACATATATATACACACACATATATATATATATATATATATATATATATGCATACTGTATATACCATAAGCTACACACATACACACACACATATATATACACACACACACACACATATATATATATATATATATATATATATATATATATATATATGCATACTGTATATCCTATACTATAGGCTAAATACACATATATGAATATGTATATATATATATATATAATATATATATATATATATATATATATATATATATATATATATATATATATATATATATATATATATATTAAACACTATATTTCCGTTCTATGATATGATAGGAAATTTCGAATTTTTCTCTGCTGGCATCACATTAATCAAGAAGCAGTCGCACCTTCAGTTGTTGTTGTGATATTGATTATGATGGATGTGTCACCAGAGTCTGTATTTATGCGCGCGATAAGCGATGGTGTCGAGTTATGATCGCGTAAGAGGCACTTGGGGTCTAAATGATGATGAGGTAAAAGATTACTATGGCCGGTGAGGAAAATGTGTGTGTGTGATAGAGTGTGTGCAATAATATGAATATTGGTGAGATGATGATAACAATGATACAAGACGAAGACAGGGAATAATTTTTCTTTCGTTAAATAATGTCACTCAAAGTCTTCTAGTTTATTGTTATTGAGAATTGTTGTTTTTTTTATTTCATAATAGTGCATGAGACTCTTTAGCTATGGTAAGCAGTTCTTCTAGGAGAAGGACACTCTAAAATTAAACCATTGTTCTCTAGTCTTGGGTAGTGTCATAGCCTCTGTACGATGGTTTTCCAGTTTTGGGTTAGAGTTCTGCTTGAGGGTACACACGGGCACACTATTATATTTTATTTCTCTTCTTCCTGTTATTTTAAAGGTTTTACAGTTTATATATGAAAGATTTATTTTAATGATGTTACTGTTCTTGAAATATTTTATTTATTTCCTTATTTCCTTTTTTCACTGGGCTATTTGTCTTGTTGGAGCCATTGGGCTTATAGCAGCCTGCTTTTCTAAGTAGGGTTGTAGCTTAGCAAGTAATAATAATAATAATAATAATAATAATAATAATAATGTGACGGGTCAAATATTATCGCCAAATATTTCGATAGATTTGCACACACGTACACGCATCTTGCTCTCACCAGGGTATGGCTATTCCTTCTCCCCCTACTTGGGACGAGAGGAGCTAGCGTGACCGGAAAGATATATGTATATATATATATATATATATATATATATATATATATATATATATATATACATGTATATTTATACATATAGCCAGATGCTTACTCTTTATTATATAGGGGAGATGTGATGGTAGTTACCCCAAAAAAATAATTCGCAACATAGTTTTTCACAAGATATTATCGTTTTCTATCATATATAATACGCGACAGAATGGTATTAAAAGGTTGCCTTCACTTTTCTTAAAGACAAGAAAATGCCTTTTTCAACAGCTATTAAGCTTGATCTTGAAGGTTTCTGACATATTAGAGGAAAATAATATCCAAACTATTCTTGATATTTATTCTGATTACGTATTACTTACCATTAAAGTGATACTGTTCTGCCATTTTTTCTAGAGCCACTTATATCTTTAAAGTATATTTGCATATGCCAAAACAACATAACCAACTATATGGTGGCGAGTTATATTTACTAGCCTCTATATTAAAAGAGAGATTTCTCGATTCCTATATGTGAAAGAGAGAGTATTCGAGTGCCATATGTGGATGAGGTCATGGTGTGGTAGATGGAGATGTTTTGGGCATGCTCTTCGCACTCCTCGGACGAGGTCATGGTGTGGTAGATGGAGATGTTTTGGGCATGCTCTTCGCACTCCTCGGACGAGGTCATGGTGTGGTAGATGGAGATGTTTTGGGCATGCTCTTCGCACTCCTCGGACGAGGTCATGGTGTGGTAGATGGAGATGTTTTGGGCATGCTCTTCGCACTCCTCAAGAGAGGTTAGTTCACCAAACGTTCAACTGAGCTTCACAAGGCACTAGAAGAGTTGGAAGACCCACTCATACATGGCTGAGGACTATGAAGCGTGCAGTAGGATGTGTTGAATGGCAAAATATTGATTTAAAAGCTCAAGATAGACACGACTAGTGAAATCTAACCGAGGCCCTTTGCGACAGAAGACGTAAGAGATGATGATGATGATATTACATGACTTGAATTTAACGCTAACATATTAACATAAGACACAAATGCTACCCTTTTCACATACCCACTGGTTTCACATCCTGAAAATGTTCATTAGACCTATATTAGATACGGTTACACTATTTATACCTTACACGCGCATATAAATATGGTTTTGAAAGCTACACACACAAGGCAATTTGATATTGGTTAACGCTGGCAAGATTTCTTCCTGTAAGTTAAGCTGACCGAGCAGGCTGCAACAGCCCGAAATATGATTTATGAGTCAAGGCGTCATATCTGATTCAAGCTCTTCTCCTGCAATGATTCTTAGTAAAATATGATTTTATTCTGTTTCATTTACGTTTTGTATGCAATAAAACAAAAATTTATCGTAATGATTTCCAAATGAACATAGAAATTTGAAATTTTAAGTGTAAATTGACTCCATAACTGATCTGATCATCTAATTGTGACGACATGATGCTTCAGAGGGTCTCTCCTTTCTGCGCTTGCAGATGGTGATTACAACTTTCTTTATAGGTGCTTATGTTCATAATTAAAATATGCTGTATGTATATATATATATATATATATATATATATATATATATATATATATATATATATATATATATATATATATATATATATATGTATACATTTATATACACGTATATATACAGTATATATATATATATATATATATATATATATATATATATATATATATATATATATATATATATATATATATATATATATATGTTTATATATAAATATATAAATATATAGATATATACATATATAGATATATAGATAGGTAGATGTGTGTATGTATGGTATGTATATTTGTGTGCGTATGTCTGTGTATTTTTATAAATGAGACCTGTTTATAGTAAGAATTACAATAGAAAATTTAAGTGCAGTGTACTATGAAATACATGTGTAGATATATATGCATTGTATTTATTCGATCTAGGTCATGAAATTGACATCAAGTCATAAGATCGAATTTGTGACTTAAATCTTTATCAAGCGAGCCTGCAGTTTACTCTAATATGCATACTATCCCATATTTCACACCTGAGAAAACCAGAGCTTCCAAAGAGGAAAAGGTCCCCCTTGTCCTCACCTTCATCTACACCCAGTAAGTGCTTTTCCGCTCATGATATTAAGGCTAACTTGAACAAATGTAACAGAAAGATAGAAAAAAATAGCCGTGCCATAATAAAACCTTCCATCTCTAGGCCTTACCTGGCTTCATCTGAGAAGTCCCAAAAGATAAATAAGACAAAAAAAAATAAAAATAAAAAATAATGTCCATCATCCAGTGGAACGGCAAAAGTCCAAGTACTAGTATTGATCAAATAAAAACTTTAACCAAGGATTCAGACGCAAAGATAATTTGTCTAAATGAAGATAAGATCAGCGACAAACTACTTAATCTTGGACTCGATTATCATTTTTGTAGATCCTCTCCTTTGCAAGCTGCAAGAGCTCAAGGTGGCACAGGTTTCATTTTCATTATTCACAAATCTATAAAATTTAAAACCATCCACCTCAATATACCACTATAGGCATGTGCTATTAGAACTCATATTGGGAAAAAAATCACTTTATGCTTGCTATATCTTGAACTATCTTTAGAACATTTCTTCTTAGACCATGCTGGTAATCCAAGAAGTCTTAGACTCTGACCCCCAAGACCTGATCAATCAGCCCCCTGCCCCTTTCATTTTAATGGGTGATTTCAATGCAAAGCATACTTTAAGGGGTGGAAATGTGAGTGATAGATGGGGTAATCTTGTCGATGAATTAGTCGATAACAAAGATCTAATACTAATGAATGATGGCTCTCCAACTATGTATGATGTATTCCACAACTCTACATCAGCCATCGATATGTCAATCTGTTCCTCATCCATTCCATTGGATTACCTTTGTTTAGTCAACCAACATTCCATTGGATTACCTTTGGTCAGTCAACCAACATTCCATTGGATTACCTTTGGTCAGTCAACCAACACCTACATGGCAGTGACCATAGCCAGTAATGTTGGAAGATAGAGGAGGCAGAGTGGACATCTTATGAGAACTGTGCACACACCGATAGAGAGTATAGTGACTTTGCATTTCCAGTACATGCTTATCAACAACTTTCAAATGGTATTGATGATAATGCTAGCAAGTTTTTACCTAAAGCATGTGGTTTACCTCATCGCTCTGTAGTTCCTTGGTGGAGTAAAGAATGTGCCAACGTAAGGAAAGTGACCCGAACTTGCATCAGAAGATACTTAAGAACAAACTATGAAGCAGATAGAATAGCGTAGGCTACCTCAGAGCCTGTGCCAAACAAAAAAGAACTTTTAAAAAACAAAGAGAGCATCTTGGAGGAAATATATATCTAATATCAATACCAAAACTGGGACAAGATCACAAAACCTCAAGGCAAATTTGCCCCTAGACTTTTACCAATTTTAAGGGAAAATAGTAGATTTATATCTGACCCCAAAGATTTAGCAGAGGTACTTGCTAAACACTTTGTCCATGTATGAAGTGGTGACAATTATTCCCCAGCATTGCAATAATTTAGAGCAACAACATCTGTTGTTCCTCTTGCTTTTTCCAGTACTGAAGCTTTTAACTTAAATTTTAGTATGGAGGAGATGCCAAATGCTATCACTGCACTATCTCGACTTTTGTGTGTGTGTGTGTGTGTGTGTTCTACTTTACATCTCTTCCCGTATTCCGTTTTTCATCATCTGATATGAAATGATTTTATATCTACTAGTGGATACTAATGGTCTATGGGCTTGTCATGCATCTCTTGATTTCAGGCATTCTTCAATATTAATTCCTGGCTACAAGTCTGGTAAAATCCCAGAACTGCCATTTAGTTATAGGCCTATAGCCTTGACTAATTGCATAGGCAAACTATTTGAGAGAATGATCAACAACAGAATTGTGTGTTATCTAGAATAAAAAACCTTTCATCAAACAGGCAGTTTGGTTTTATGAGGAATTGAAGTATGCTAGACCCTTTGCTGATGTTATCAAGGGAAGTTTCAAATGCCTTTCTAACCAAAACCAGGTGGTGGGTGTCTTTTTTTGACCTCGAAAAGGCAAATGACACCACCTGGAAGGGTGGTATTTTAAAGCAGTTGGCCTCGTGGGGAATAGGAGGATATATGTTTTCTTTTATTGAAAAATTTGTACTATTTAAAATAAGAGTAGGGTCAGAACTCTCTTCATCCTACATGCAAGAAGGTGTCCCCCAAAGCAGCGTACTGAGTGTGACCTTATTTACTGTTGCTATCAACAGTCTTGTGAGTCACCTACCTCCTGGCATACAAGGGTCACTATTTGTTGACGATTTTACAATTTATTGTAATGGATCATCTGCACTACAAGCATGCCAAAAGCTTCAAATTGCTGTAAATGCTGCTTCTGCATGAGCACATTCTCGGCGATTCATGTTCTCTCCTCAGAAGACCAAAGCCATCCGTTTTACTCGTACTCATAAAAGAGAAGAGATCCCCACCCTTTTCTTAAATGATAGTGTTTTGCCCTAAAAGGATAATATCAAGTTTCTTGAGGTAATTTTCTACAAGAAAAGGACATTTGATCCCTATATAAATGACCTATCCATCAGGATTAAAAAGACACGAAGCATCTTGAAAGTTGTATCACATTTTGATTGGGGTGCTGATTGAGCAGCTTTGCTTAAAATTTATACATCTTTGTGTCTGGCCAAGTTAGACTATGCATGTCAAATTTATAGGTCAGCTACTAGCACTTTACTTGAAAAACTTGATGTTGTTCACTATATGGGCCTCCACATCTGTACTGGTGCATACAGAACATTTCCCCTTGATAGTTTTTATGTGGATTTTGGCATGCCTCCCCTTTCTATCTGGAGAGAGGATTGAGACAGAACAATATTCGAAACAACGTGGAATGTAAAGTTTGAATATTTTTTCCAAAATAGATTGAATACCAAATATCTTGAAAGATAATGTCTATAAGCAATTTTTTCGTGCAGTTGAAGAAGAAACACACCAAACTTGTTTCTAATAATTGATGATAATAATAGCGATAATAACAAAAATAAAATCAATTATGGTAATCACATGTACATATTGAACCACAAATATGAATAAACATCAAATACGAAGATCATTAGGCCAATTTGTGTGAGAGGAAGTGACATACTGAATTATGACAACATATTGAAGAACCATCCACCCGTTAAGATAGCACCGTTAGAGAGTTATTGTATCCTCTAGTTACGGCTCATTTTTCCTTTACCTATACAGACGCTTAAGATTCTGGCCTACTCTTTACACATTTTCCTCCTTCCTCTTACACCTGACCACACTTAAGATAACCGAAAAATCCTTTTTCATTCAAGGTGTTCACTTATGCGCTGTAATTGTTGAGGGGCTACTTTCTTCTCGGTAAAGATAAAAAAAGTCAAGCAATGGTAAAAGCTCTGGTAAGAAAAGGCCACTCCAGAATTAAACCATTGTCTCTAGTCTTGTGTTATGTCATACTCTCTGTTTCATGGTGTTCTACTGTCGTGGGTTAGAGTTCTCTTGCTTGAGGGTACAATCAGGCACTATTCTATGTTTGGTTTTCCTTTCCGTACTGGGCTATTTTTCGTGTTGATTTCTAACATCCTGCTTTTCAAACTAGGTTTGCAGCGTAGCTAATGATAATAATAATAATAATAATAATAATAATAATAATAATGATAATAATAATATATCCAGGAGTCAGAGGATGATTGGGATTCAGTCTATTACTTTGTGTTCCCTGATACTACTGTACCAACCGTGTGTCACACGATCATACATAATTCATTTTGTATATAGTATGCTTGTATCTACGCTCTTCCCTCGCACTAAAAAGAACCAGAATAAACATGTCTGCGTTTCACCTCTGTAACATTGTCTGTCTTGTGAACATGAAAATTCCTGTTGCCTTGGGCTTTTGTATATAAAAGTGTTCTACAATAAATCAACTCAGTTGCTTTCATACTGCCTTTGAGTTCACAACCTTCTCTCGGCCATCACATTGGTCACCCCGGAAGTCGACTCGCTCCCACCGCCTTCCAACCCCACCCCCCTCGCCCCTCCATCGTTGGTACTATAACGGACTCTACAGAAGTTGGCGCTGCGGCTGCCCCTTTGAAACTTTCACCGTTCGCCAGCGGAGAGGCCTTTGCTTGGTTTCGGTGCGCAGAAGTCCAGTTTCGCATCAGGGGCGTGACTCGCTCAACCACCCAAGCAGATTATGTTCTCGCGGCGAAACCCGAGGACACCTTCCCAGAAATATCCGACTGGCTTTGTGAACAAGAGACACCCCAATAGCGCATGACGCCCTCAAAACATACCTTCTGCAGCAGTACTCGCCGTCGCCAGCCGCCCGTATAGCAAAGCTTTTTCAGCTCTCGCAACAACCGTTGGGGGACTAAAGGGCTTCGCTTGCCCTCAGGGAAATGACCAGTATCGCTCGCCTTCAACCTGCCGCAGACGGCTCTCCTCGTTAGGTGAACCTACTTCGTGCCCTTTGGATACGCCGTTTACCCGGACCTATATGCGCTGCCATACCCGATGTCGATAGTTTACCCATAAAGGACTTGATGACCAAAGCCGACGCCCTTATGGACAGCCACTTCAAGACCTCCATCAACGCCTCCACCCCTGACGAAGAGGATGCCTATTCAACGTCAACCGAAGCTGACATGAATGCCGTAGGACATACACGCCTACCCCGTGACGTGCCGAAGCAGCTTCAAAGCCGCCCACCTCCCACCAATCGCTCGCGCCCCAACAAACAACTTCTACAGCCACTTACTACCTCGCATCCGCCACAGTTTTGCTACTACCACTTCAGATACGGGGTAACCGCGAAGAAATGTGCTGAGGATTGTCAGTGACCAAAAAACGTGTAAGTAGGCCATCGCTCGTGGCGGTGGCCTCCCGTGTTTCTAATCTTTTCTTTTTACATGATGCAGGAACGGGCGTGCGATTTTTGGTAGACACGGGTGCTTGTCGTTCTCTTTTGCTAAGGAAACTCTTCAAGACACGACGAAGTCTGTCTACATCTGCCGACGTCCGCTTGGTAGCTGCCAACGGATCTGCGATACCCACCTACGGTTACGAGAACCTCACATTATCGTTCGGAAACGGTAAATTCAATTGGAAGTTTCTCGTTGCTAACGTCACATTGCCAATCCTCGGTGTGGATTTCCTCTCTCATTTCCACCTTTTAGTCGATGTCGCCCACCGACGATTGGTCAACGCAGACTCGTACTTGTCGACACCTCTTCAACCCGCCCCCTCTAACCTCGCTCTCCACATCAGCGCACCCACGGATGCCTACGCCCACCTCCTCACGTTGTACCCGGAAGTTTTCCGTCCAGAATTTCGCCAAACGCCCACGGTTCCTGCCAAGCACGGCATTTATCACCATATCAAGACGACGGGACCCCCAGTCTTCGCAAAATTCAGACGTCTGGCACCGGAACGATTGGCAGCCGCCAAACAGACGTTCGCCGAATAGGAGGAAATGGGCCTTTGCCAAAAGGCCTCCAGCCCAAGGTCGTCACCCTTACACATTGTTCTGAAGAAAGACGGCTCCCTCCGTCCGTGCGGGGATTACAGGCGCCTGAACATGCAAACAGAACCGGATCACTAGCCCCTCCCAAACATTGCCAACGTGACCTCCTACCTGCACAAAGCAAAGGTTTTCTCTACGCTCGACCTCCTGAAGGGGTATTATCAGGTGTCTATGAACCCAGAAGACATCCCCAAGACTGCCATCACCACTCCGTTTGGTACATACACCTTCAATTACTCCTGTTTTGGCCTTCGTAACGCTGGGGCCATGTTTCAACGTCTCATGGATGGCATCTTAGGGGACCTCCCTTTCTGTGTATGTTATGTGGACGACATTCTTGTGTTCTCCTCCTCAAAAGAGGAACACCTCCGTCACCTGCGCATCATGCCCGACCGCCTGCAACAAAACGGCCTTGTAGTCCGGTACGACAAGTGTACCTTTGGCGCCAACGAAGTGTCGTTCTTAGGGCACCGCATCACTCCTGAAGGAGTCCATCCCCTCCCTGAGAAGGTAGCAGCCGTTCAGAACTTCCCCACGCCCTCGACCGTCAAAGCTCTGCAGGAATTCTTGGGCATGATCAACTATTATCACTGTTTTCTGCCAGCCATTGCCGCCACTCTTGCTCCCCTCTACGCCTCCCTCAAGGGCAAGCCAAAGGACCTGAAGTGGGGTCCCCTTCAAGAAGCAGCCTTCTGCAATGTAAAGAAGGCCCTATCAACTGCTGCGGCTCTCACTTTTCCTATCCCACATGCCCCTCTCCTTCTCTCCACTGATGCCAGCGACGTCGCTATTTGTGAAGTACTCGAGCAGGTGGTCAACGGCTCGCCCCGCCCATTGGCCTTCTTCAGCAGAAAACTGTCCAAGGCAGAATCGGGTTATTCTACCTTCGATCAAGAATTGCTGGCGGTGCACTTGGCTGTCCGTCACTTCCTCCATTTCTTATAAGGTACGCCCTTCGTCATTCGCACAGACCACATGCCTTTGGTGCACGCCTTTACTCGACAGTCTGATGCCTGGTCAGCCCGACAACGCCGACATCTCTCCACCGTGGCTGAATACAATTGCACCCTTCAATACGTCCCTGGGAAGATGAATCCCGTTGCCAATGCCCAGTCAAGAAACACGTTGGCTGCCGTTCAACTGGGATTGGATTACAACGCCCTGGCTGAAGCCCAACGACAGGATCCAGAGTATCAAGCATGTAGGACATCCTGCACGTCCCTCCGTTGGGAAGACTTCCCCCTCGAAGACTCCAACACCACCCTCCTCTGTGACGTCAGTACTGGTAGACCGCGACCTTGAATTCCTGCTCCCATGCGCCGACAGGTGTTTGATTTCATTCACGGCCTTTCACATCCCTCGTGCCGTTCTACTGCACAGTTCATTTGGCACGGCATTTCTAAGGATGCTAAGGATTGGGTCCGCGCCCATACTTCTTGCCAAACTTCCAAAGTACATCGACACACGGATTCAGGAGTGGGCACCTTTCCTCAACCTCAGCGTCGTTTTGCACACATTCACGTTGATGTTGTAGGCCCCCTACCCACATCACAAGGACATCGTTACCTGTTTACCATCATCGACCGCCCCACTTGTTAGTCTGAAGCCATTCCCATGGAAACTGCAACGTCCGCCTCATGTACATCCGCCTTACTCTCTGGATGGATTGCAAGATTTGGTATCCCTGAGCATATTACTTCTGACAGGGGAACCACTTTCACCTATCAATTGTGGACATCATTAGTGAATCTCCTGGGCATCACCCTACATCAGACAACGGCCTACAACCCCGCTGCCAATGGAATGGTTGAACGTTTTCATCGCACCCTTAAAGCAGCTTTGATGTCCCGCTGCAAGGATTGCAACTGGTTTACTCAGCTTCCCTGGGTCCTCCTGGGACTAAGGACCACTCCTAAAGACGCCCTTGACGTCTCGGCAGCTGAAATGGTGTATGGCGACCCGTTGGTCGTACCTGCCGAATTTTTTCCTTCTACAACCTCCTCCGACGATCTCCAGCGCATACGTCACGTCGTGGGAAAATTCACTCCAAGCCGCCAGACTTACAAGCCCCCAGCGAAGCATCACATACCAACAGACTTGCACTCTGCAACGCACGTCTTCTTGCGCAACGACACTAGCAAGCCAGCGCTAACGCCCCCTTACACGGGCCCTTTCCTTGTGATCCGCGGCACTCCGAAAGCATTCCTACTAAACATTCGTGGCAAAGAAGACTGGGTCTCCATTGATCGTCTAAAACCTGCTTATATTTTGCCAGATGACCCGCCTACAGTTCGCCTCTCTAGATCAGGGCGCCCTATTTAACATGTACAGTATGTCATTTTTAGGCGGGGAGCTATGTACCAACCGTTTGTCACACGATCATACATAATTCATTTTGTATATATTATGCTTGTATCTTCACTCTTCCCTCGCACTAAAAAGAACCAGAATAAACATGTCTGCGTTTCACCTCTGTAACATTGTCTGTCTTGTGAACATGAAAATTCCTGTTGCCTTGGGCTTTTGTATATAAAGGAGAGTGTTCTATAATAAATCAACTCAGTTGCTTTCATACTGCCTTTGAGTTCACAACCTTTTCTCGGCCGTCACAATACCTTGTTTTGATAAAAAAAGAAAAAAAAACAATTTATTAGAATATTCACAATAATGGTAATTTATGCCCTCCATACAGCATGACTGTATATACGAATGTTGCTTTTAATGAAAAGTGCAAGGAGGTTCACATAAATTCCACCAATTAAAATTTTAGTTTATTAGAATAAGAAACTAATTAATGAAGCAAACCATTGACTCCTACAACGGCAACCCTATGGAAATGTAAACTCACCATAAGTACGCTCTGAGTTTGTGCAGCGCCCACGCAACGTCAGTGTTCATTAGTGCCCATAACTTAATTGTCATTGTGAACTAAGCGTGAGGCCTTTGCTAGGCCAGTTTGACTACCGTCTGAATCATTAGGTTCTATTGCTTGGGGTCGGTTCTATATGTTAGGTCCCTAGGACATCAATCACTTATCAGGCCTTTAAAACTTTAAACTTGTCAGCTTGATAAACCCAAAACAAACTTACCCCGACCCTTCAGTGTTTTTACTACTTAATCCCGTTATATCTAGAAAGTGTAAGTCTGTCTAAAAGGATTAATTTTGCTGAGAATTATGAATGCATCATAGAAATTATTTTGAAATAAGATCATAATTGTGCTTTAGATTTAGATAGTCGCGTTAAATGAAGAGAGAGAGAGAGAGAGAGAGAGAGAGAGAGAGAGAGAGAGAGAGAGAGAGAGAGAGAGAGAGAGAGTTTGAACCCATCTACAAAGATCAATACTAATGTGACAGAAAAGATAAATAGAAAAGTAAGATGTTGAAATCGGATCACAAATGAACTCTAGTAATCCTTCTCGGTACAAAATTAAGAGCATTATGTCTGTTATCCTAAACAATCACGAATAGTGCTTTCAAAAAGGCATTTATTTCTTTCAAATGGATTTAGATAATGATTAATAGAGCTCTACAGTATATGTCAGGGTCCACCACTCTTTGATATACTAAAATAATTATGAAACCTTTTTTTTCAAATACTGTACAAAGCGCGTATACAATTTTTAATGCTCCCAATTGACAAGAAATCCGTACGCTTGTTCTCATTGTAAAGATAAAAAGAGATGAGTATCAGAGGACTTGTAAAAAGAAAAATATAAAATAACCGTTGCCTAGGGACGTTTATATTTTAAATATTGATTCATGGATAAACACCTGAGGATGAAAGTTTCCTCAACATTAGCTGCTTCTAACCCTCTAAAGAAGGCTCATAACCAGTGCTTGACTCTAATACGCAGTACTATTTACACCCATGCTGAACGCTTTCACAAGCTTTGTGGATATTGATGTTTTTTTCTAATTCTTCGTCCATTCTTTCTAACTCTCCCAAATTACACAAAATTTTCACTTTTCAAAATCTTATCTTCCTACTACTCACAAGACCCATGACCATGAATGGTCGACAACAAGAGATGGTGACATTGTCCTAGTGACAGGATAATGCCCTAGTGACTGACCATATATACTAATATGATCAGAGCCCTAGCCCCCCTCTCCATACAAGCTATCACCAGGGTGAGTTAGGCAATAGCTGCTGATGACTCGGCAGGTAGACCTATAGGATCCCCCAAAACCCCTTCCCCAGCTTACAAGGATAGTGAGGTTACAGACACTACAAGTAATTCGAACCCCAGTCTGGCTGATCAACACTTTTTTATGCCTCCCCAAATTTCTCAGCCTTTTAAACATTATGCCCCATATGCTACGCTAGAAAAGTCTCACCTTCTTCAACCGGTTTTTCTTTATTTGCATTCAACATTAACACTTCTCTTAATATTCACATGAACCATTGGTACGTATCTTGGTTTGCATATTGGGCGACTCACTCTTTTCAATTCCACTGTTAAATATTTGATACATTTACCTCTCAAATATTTATAGAAATATGCTGCTTCCATTTTTCCAAAGTCTACATTATCATTAATTTTCCCATCTTATTGATTCCAATTTACCCACATGATCTTACTCTTGTTCGCATTCTCCTCACGAAATCCTTTAAAGGATCGTTCAATAGTTTTTGCAGGTTCTATTAATTATTACCAATCATTCTTGTTATCATCTAACATCTGGTATTACAGACACTCTCCTTGACCCTTTTTATACTACAATAATTTGCCCACCTTTATTACATGTTTCCCATCACCCAGTCTCTAAAGAAGATAAACAACCATGGAAAAATTATATGGCTGTCCCAGACCCATTTTATTACAAATCAGATTCAACGCCATCAACTGTACGTGTTATAAGTTACGCTTTACTCACACTATAAAAACGGGTTTCTACTCCTATTAGGATATTCTATGTGCCATATTTTTTCCATGCTTTTATCTTGTTCCATAGAAGTCAATCATTTTTTAAATCGTAAAACCTCACCCATATCCACATTTTCTATGTATTGATCATATATATATATATATATATATATATATATATATATATATATATATATATATATATATATATATATTTATTTATATATATATACATTTTAAAATTTCTCTCATAACATTAACATTTGCCTTAGCCCACGTTGATCTTTCCCCATCAGTCCCGTTATTTATTAAATTTTCTTTATTCAGAGTGGTATAATGCATGATACATAGTACTCTTTAGTATTAGTGTCATTCCCCAATATTTCTGAGCCTTCTCTCTCACCATTTTCTTTATTTCAGGGAATAACTGTCCCTTTTACTTATTTCCAAGAAAATTTTCCCACATGTAGCGTGCCTTCACCAAGGTACAACAGATATGTAGCCTAATACGTCAACCAGTATTATATATATATATATATATATATATATATATATATATATATATATATATATATATATATATATATATATATATGCATACTTGTTATACATATATATCAATGTATATTCACATACATACCACACACACACACACATATATATATATATACATATACATATATATATATATATATATATATATATATATATATATATATATATATATATATATATACTTACTATATGTATATGTTTGAATGTAGCTAAGTTCTTTGGTATACTAGATATATATATATATATATATATATATATATATATATATATATATATATATATATATTATATATATATATATATATATATATATATATATATATATATATATATATATATATATATATATATATATATGCGCGTATGTATTGTGCTTGTAATGAGATTCTTTTGTATATTTGTATTTTTTTTTTTTTGTGTGTGCTTTTACCAAAGACTTTTATGCTTCTGAGAGAGAAGGGATTACCATTTTACCTAGAAAGATCTTTGGTTTCCAGGGCTTACCTAATTACATTAACAGAATTAAATTTTCTTACATATCTTAACAGATGTTCCACTCTTTGAGCAACGTTCCTTGATTTTGCATTGCTTATGTTTTATAACACCATAAGGTAGTAGGTTGGCCAGGGCACCAGCCACCTGTTGAGATACTATCGCTAGAGAGTTATTGGATCCTTTGTCTGGCCAGACTGTACTTTGCCTACAAATACACAGAATGATCTGGCCTATTCTTTTCACATTTCTCTGTCTTTATACACCTGACAACACTGAAAACACCAAACAATTCTTCTTTGCTCAAAAGGGTTAACTACTGCAATATAATTGTTCAGTGGCTACTTTCCTCTTGGTGATGGTAGAAGAGACTCTTCAGCTATAGTAAGCAACTCTTCTAGGAGAAGGACACTCCAAAATTAAACCATTGTTCTTTAGTCTTGGGTAGTGTCATAGCCTCTGTACCATGGTCTTTCACTGTCATGAGTTAGAGTTCTCTTGCTTGAGGGTACACTCGGGCACACTATTCTATCTCGTTTCTCCTCCTCCTGTTTTTATGAAGTTTTTATAGTTTATATATGATAGACCTAATTTAATGTTGTTAATGATTTTAAAATATTTTATTTTGATTGTTTTTATTTCTCTTGTAGTTTATTTATTTCCTTGTTTCCTTTCCTCACTGGGCTATTTTTCCTTGCAGGAGCCCTTGGGCTTATAACATCATGCTTTTCCAACTAGGTTTCTAGTTTAGCTAATAATAATAATAATGATAATAATAATAATAATAATAATAATAATAATAATAATAATAATAATAATATTCAAAGATATTTCGTGCTATAGGTTTTAATATTTCTTCAATGTACGGTTCCTTTTTTTTCTTTAGGGTTTGAGTCAATAAAACTCCGAGTTTTAGGGAATCGAATTTCTTCATTATGAATTATATTTCCTCTTCTGAATGACGACTGATTTTACATTTTCTTTATACTTCAGGACTGAAAATACATGTTTTCTGGATATACGTTTTTTTTGTGCTTTTGACAAAGAAAATAATATTTTCTAAGAAATCCCATCTCCCGAATTTTACCCTTTTTTCTGAGTAGGAGCTTTAAAACTGTCTTTGGCGATATTTTCTGTCATCTCGCAGTGTCTTTGGATTTCTTGTCCGTTAAAACTAAATGGATTTTATAACTTTTTTATAATTAACAGTAAAATTTGAGGTTTTACATATTTCATTGTAACCCGGTGTTGTTGATGCATTTACTACGGCCCTCCATGTTTAATGGAGGGACGGATAGTAGGTTTCATTTTTATTATCTATTTTTTTTCTAAACCCATTCCTTAATATTGCAATAATGATAAAGAAAATGACGACGATAGTGATAAAACGTAACATAATTAACAGTTATTACTCACTGATTAAACCTTGAAGAAAAACAATTATCCTATGATTGAAACTCACTCAAAAGAAAATAATTTTATTTTGAAATCCACGTGGTGAAAATATTACATCTTTGTAGGATATTAATATCAAATATAACTATTGGACGACCAGGCACGGACGATATGTTTTTCCATAAATATTGTATATTATATCTTCCAACGAAAATATGAAAGAAAAGTTATTCATTCAATAGTTTCTTCCAGTCATGTAGTTCAGAAATATGTAGAGTAAAGAATTCTTGAAAGCTAAGGTCCTCAATTTGATTTTTTTTTAAATTGAATTTTATAATTAAGTACATGTCTATTACGATTATAAGAGTTTATATTTTAGTGGCGTCCAATGCAAAGTAAGATTAATCACTGACATGCTGCATGACTTCTCCAAGCAAAAATATCTCTATTGCCTAAGTTGTCTATGAGATTTTGGGAGTTTCTTGCAAAAGACTAAGAACATCTTATTCCGCGTGACACTTTTAGCCTAAATATTCATTTGCCATGACCCAATGGAAATTTACCTCTTCAGGGAGTTATGAAAATCATGGCTGTGTCATCCTCTTGAAGAGATTACTTTTATCTTATATCTCAATCATCATCATCATTTTCACCTCGAACTCAAAAGCGTCTCTTGGTATTTCTATCTTGGACTTTTAAGTCAACACATTTATTTAGTCTTGCTGTTACATTCTCTTTCTTTTGGTAATACCAAATCGGATGAGTTTTCAAATATTGATATTCAGTCATGTATTTTCGGCTCATTCGTGATGTGAATCTCAATCGGTATTCTTACGACCGTTGTTTCGTAAGCTTTTTTACACAGGAAGAAATAAGGGTAATATACCTTAGTATTTTACTTTGAAGTTAATTTCATTTAATTAGTCTTATGTGTTAGGTAGTGTGTCTACTTTAATTTGTCGCTCATTTAATGTGGTATAATATAATATACTGACGAAATACTCAACACAATTGTCAAAACTGCATTGATTCCATCTGTGTATTATAAGAATAGAAAGGGACGTTCTTGTTTCTTCGAAGTCATATTCTATCCCAACTTAATGCTGTTTGCCTCAATTTTCGTAGTGTACTAAAGGCATTAAAAACAATAGCTATTTAAGACAGATATTTTTTGGAGTTGTTGGACATTTAATTAATAGTGGTTGTAGCCTTCATTCTTTGTTACGTTTATATATATATATATATATATATATATATATATATATATATATATATATATATATATATATATATATATATATATATATATATATATGTTTTCAATATCTGTAACTGTCTTTTGGAGAATGGTTGAATAGTTTTTACATAATTTAAATGTAAGGTTTTAAAAAGTTCTTCAGATGATGATAAAAAGGCAAGTGTTCCCAATCCAAACAATCATGAAATTAAACCAATTTTGATGACAGGAAGTTTATTAGCGAGACGTTGAGAGTTATGCAGACAAGGTTGAAATGGAAACTTTTATGCTGAAATTTTCAATAAATGTTTCAGAACTTAGGACTTTTGTGCCAGAGAATGCATTGCTCTTCCTCCCGTCAACCTTTCTAAAATAAAAGGAAGAGGATGGTGTCTTTGAGGCTTTTTGAAAAATTTATTTTAATCTTTGAAAAAAAAATCTATTGGGAATCGTATGGCAATAGCAATGTACAATGTTTTATAATTTATCCGTCATAACCACGTATAGCCTACCTTTAAATTGCAGATAACAACACACACACGCACACAATACACACACCCTTCTTTCTCGATTATGGAATTTTTTGGGGAGGGAATGGTTTTGGGTAAAGAGTTTAGCCTTCGGGTATCTAAACAATTCCAGAGGGATGGGGTTGCTAGACCCGCCCTCTTTTTCTTTACTGATAACAGTCTGTGGACTTTGGGCGGATAGTTTAAGTACTTAAACTCCTGTATACAGTACATTAATTTTTAAAGTAAGAGTCACAGTGCATCTCTTATTACTATATAATCGATACTAAGACCAACAACGATTTTAATTCAATTAATATTTATAAAATTTTGCAAGTACAAGGAATTATAAACAGTCACATCATTCCTGGATTTTACTTTATTTTTCAGAAAAAGCCTTATATTAAACATATTTTTTAAAACAATATCAATGCACGGCCGGAATTCTTTTCATAATGTATCTTTTTTATTTTTCTTACGAAATGTTTCTTCTCCTCAGGGAATTTATTCAATAAGCTTCCAAGAATGATACACTAGCGTGTCACTAGAAGCAATAGTAATATCTACATTACACTTGATGATGAATTGGCAACAGACATAAATATAGATATTTCTCTTCATTTAAACAAAATTATGCAAGAAGTGAGGTGAAGAACCCACCACCTATATATATATATATATATATATATATATATATATATATATATATATATATATATATATATATACTGTATATATACACACATACAAACATATACCAAGGCACTTGCCCCACTTTTGGGGGTAGTCAACATCAAACAAATGATAAAAAAAAGCACCTTTCCTCTCTACGTTCCTCCCAGTCTGACAAGGGACTCAACTGAGTTCGGCTGCTACTGTAGGGTGCCTAAGCCCACCCTCCCCCGTTATCCACCACAGATGAAGCTTCATAACGCTGAATCCCCTACTGCTGCTACCTCCGCGGTCATCCAAGGCGACCGGAGGAAGCAGCAGGGCCTACCGGAACTGCGTCACAATGGCTCGCCGTTCATTCCTATTTCTCGCAAGCTCTCTTATCTCTATCACATCTATCGTCCTATCACCCAGAGCTTTCTTCACTCCATCCATCCACCTGAACCTTGGCACTCGTCTTGTACTTCTCCCATCAACTCTTGCATTCATCACTTTCTTTAGCAGACAGCCACTATCCATTCTGTCAACATGACCAAACCACCTCAACACATTCATATCCACTCTAGCTGTTAACTCATTTCTTACACCCGTTCTCACCCTCACTACTTCGTTCCTAACCCTATCTACTCGAGATACACCAGCCAAACTCCTTAGACGCTTCATCTCAAACACATTCAATTTTTGTCTCTCCATCACTTTCATTCCCCACAACTCTGATCCCCATAACTCCGATCCATGCATCACAGTTGGTACAATCACTTTCTCATACAGAAAACTCTTTACATTCATTCCCAACCCTCCATTCTTTACCACTCCCTTCACTGCCCCCAACACTTTGCATCCTTAATTCATTCTACCTGCTTCCACTCCACCATTTGCTGCAACAACAGATCCCAAGTACTTAAACTAATTTTCTCCTCAAGTAACTCTCCATTCAACATGACATTCAACCTCGCACCACCTTCGCTTCTCGTACATCTAATAACCTAACTCTTACCCACATTAACCCTCAACTTCCTTCTCTCACATACCCTTCCAAATTCTGTCACTAATCAGCCAAGCTTCTCCTCCGCGTTTGTAACCAGTACAGTATCATCCGCAAACAGCAACTGATTTACCTCCCATTCATGATCATTCTCGTCTACCAGTTTCAATCCTCGTCCAAGCACTCAAGCGTTCACCTCTCTCACCACTCCATCAATACACGTTAAACAACCATGGCGACATCACACATCCCTGTCTCAGCCCCACTCTCACCGGAAACCAATCGCTCACTTCATTTTATATCCTAACACACGCTTTACTACCTTTGTAAAAACTTTTCCACCTTATATTTACACATTCCACATCGCCTCCCTATCAACTCTATCATATGCTTTCTCCAGATCCATAAACGCAACATACACCACCTTACCTTTTGCTAAATATTTCTCGCATATCTGCCTAACTATAAAAATTTGATCCATATATCCCCTACCTCTTCTAAAACCACCCTGTAATTTTAAGATTGCATTTTCTGTCTTATCCTTAATCCTATTAGTTAGTACTCTACCATATATATATATATATATATATATATATATATATATATATATATATATATATATATATATATATATATATATATCTATATACAATCTGTATATATATTGTATATATAATCAGTATATATACTGTATATATCTATATATACTTCTGTTTCAAAAAGATATTATGATAATTATGAATGTCTTACATTATCTTCAGTATTTTTTTTCATACGCTATCAATGAATAATAAAAATTTCTTAGGAGCAAGTCTTACAAAATATCTATTGATTGCGATATACCAATTACCTATAATTTCCACACACAAATGCTATGGTAACATAATAACTTCCTTTTCGAACCAATGAGTCCTGTCAATAACCAACTTCAATCTCGGACCATTTCTGGGTAACAGTTGACTTTATAATTATCCAGAGATTACACATCGGGCTGCTGCTTGTATAAATTATGTAAAGGAAAGGAAACGGTTCAGTCGATGGGTGATTTCCTCGTTCTGTGAAATCCTTTCTTTTCACGCGTTTCTAAGAAGCCATTCTCCAAAATGATATTATCTGCTTGAATGGGGGGTTTATTTCGTTCGTTTATTGTAGAGAAAATTGCCAGTTTATTTTGTGAACTTATACTGTGTGTGTGAATATATATATATATGTAAGTATACACACACACACATTTATATATATATATATATATATATATATATATATATATATATATATATATATATATATATATATGTGTGCGTGTGTATGTATATATTTGATTATAGTTTCCATACAGCAGTAGGTTTTTTGCCGCAGAGAATTAAATTACCTTCCTTAAATGTACTAGGTTCGATATACTGTTAGGTATTTTATCCACTGCGTGAATGGTCAGCAAGTTATCTAATCGTCATTACACTTCAAAACCATTACCAGGCATATATAGGAACAATCTAATATATATATATATATATATATATATATATATATATATATATATATATATATATATATATATATGTATGTATATATATTTATATATATAATTATATTCACACATACACACACCAAAGAACTTCCCTAAATTTGAGGGCTAGCTGACGTCAAAAAATATAAAAGGGTATTTTCTTTTCTTCATTCCTTCCAGCCTGACGAGGGATTCAGCCATTTAATTGATACTGCTAGGGTGTTACAGGCCACCCAAAGCCTGTTATTCACCAAAATGAAGCTTTATTTGCTGAATCCCCTACTGCCACTACATCAGCGGGTCACCAAGGCGACCGGGGGAAGCAGCAGGTCCTATCGGAACTGCCTCACAATCGGTCTCTATTCATTCCTAATTCTAGCAAGCTCTTTTGCCTCTTTCACATCTATGTCTTTTCCCACAGCTCTCTTCTCTCCATCCATCCACCCAAACCTTGGTCTTCCTCTTTCACTTTTCCCAACATATCTTGCGTTCATCACCTTCTTTAGCAGACACCCATTTTCTATTCTTCCTACATGGCCAAACCACCTCAGCACACTCATATCCACCCTAGTTGCTAATCCATTTCTTGCACCCGTTCTCACCCTAACTGCTTTGTTCGTAACCTTATCTAGAAAAACACCAGCCATACTCCTCAGACACTTCATCTCGAACACATTCAATTGCTTTCTCTGTCACTTTCATCACCCACAAATCCAATGGTATGAGATCTTTGATATCTCAAATGAAGTAACTATACTGGAGAGGGGGTTCCCAATCCCCTCGTCCCGTCCCTTTTAGTTGCCTCCTACGACACGCAGGGATACGTTGGAGCTATTCTAATTGTTGTTATGGCCCCTATTTTCGTGATAAATACGGGGATCCCCATAGAAAGCAAGTTCACGACTCTGAAGCAATTACCTCTAATATATATAAATAAATGTATGGATATACATGTATATGTATACATACAAACACACACACACACACACACACACACACACACACACACACATATATATATATATATATATATATATATATATATATATATATATATATCTCTCTCTCTCTCTCTCTCTCTCTCTCTCTCTCTCTCTCTCTCTCTCTCTCTCTGTGTGTAATAAAGAGCAACGCGTCTGGATGTGTATAAATATATACATACGTATGTATATGATTTATGTATATGTATATATATATATATATATATATATATATATATATATATATATATATATATATATATATATATATATATATGTATATATATGAATTATATATATTTCTCTCCTGTCACGCCAAGCGGCATTGGCAACTTATGATTACTCTGTCTCTCCGAGTCCCTTGACTAGGGTGGAGAAGGGTTAGTTATATCCTGATGGAAGGCGCTTACCCCGAGAGGTACACTCGGAAGCCACAATCTCCCACGAATTGCCGAAACTGCTGTGTTATAGTAAGGAAATGTTTGAATGTGTTTGCATATCTATTTAAATATTTGGCCGTTATTTTTGACGGGTCACGTTCACTAGTGTATATCTACATTTACAGAATGTATATATATATATATATATATATATATATATATATATATATATATATTATGCATATATATATATATATATATATATATATATGTGTGTGTGTGTGTGTGTGTGTGTATATATATATATATATATATATATATATATATATATATATATATATATATATATATATATATATGTGTGTGTGTGTGTGTGTGTATGTGTATTATTATTATTATTATTATTATTACTATCCAAGCTACAACCTTAGTTGGAAAAGCAAGATGCTATAAGCCCAGGGGCTCCAACAGGGAAAAATAGCCCAGTGAGGAAAGGAAATAAGGAAATAAATAAATGAAGAGAACAAATTAACAATAAATCATTCTAAAAACAGTAACAACGTCAAAACAGACATGTCATATATAAACTATTAACAACATCAAAAACAAATATGTCATAAATAAACTATAAAAGACTCATGTCCGCCTGGTCAACAAAAAAGCATTTGCTCCAACTTTGAACTTTTGAAGTTCTACTGATTCAACCACCCGATTAGGAAGATCATTCCACATCTTGGTAACAGCTGGAATAAAACTTCTAGAGTACTGCGTAGTATTGAGCCTCGTGATGGAGAAGGCCTGGCTATCAGAATTAACTGCCTGCCTAGTATTACGAACAGGATAGAATTGTCCAGGGAGATCTGAATGTAAAGGATGGTCACAGTTATGAAAAATCTTATGCAACATGCATAATGAACTAATTGAACGACGGTGCCAGAGATTAATATCTAGATCAGGAATAAGAAATTTAATAGACCGTAAGTTTCTGTCCAACAAATTAAGATGAGAATCAGCAGCTGAAGACCAGACAGGAGAACAATACTCAAAACAAGGTAGAATGAAAGAATTAAAACACTTCTTCAGAATAGATTGATCACCGAAAATCTTGAAAGACTTTCTCAATAAGCCTATTTTTTGTGCAATTGAAGAAGACACAGACCTTATATGTTTCTCAAAAGTAAATTTACTGTCGAGAATCACACCTAAAATTTTGAAAGAGTCATACATATTTAAAGAAACATTATCAATACTGAGATCCGGATGTTGAGGAGCCACCGTCCTTGACCTACTTACAATCATACTTTGAGTTTTGTTAGGATTCAACTTCATACCCCATAATTTGCACCATGCACTAATTCTAGCTAAATCTCTATTAAGGGATTCACCAACCCTAGATCTACATTCAGGGGATGGAATTGATGCAAAGAGAGTAGCATCATCTGCATATGCAACAAGCTTGTTTTCTAGGCCAAACCACATGTCATGTGTATATAGTATGAAAAGTAATGGGCCAAGAACACTACCCTGTGGAACACCGGATATCACATTCCTATACAGTGAACCCTCGCTACTTCGCGGTTCGACAATCGCGGATTCACCACTTCGCGGGGTTTTTCCATAACCCATATATATATACATATCGCGGATTTTCCGGAAAATTCGAAAATACCGTGAAATCTGAAGACCCCCAAATACGATATTTTGTTACCTGTAATTCCATTAATACTGTAATTAGTAATATCTGCTCTTACTGATTGTTCATTGCATTACATATGATATATAATTCAGCACAGAAAGAAATAAAACACGAAAAGAGAATGTGATCATACGATAATTCAGTACGTAGTAAAATTAAATCGAACATGAAACGCAAATCAGATGCAGTCATACCATATTAGAATGGTGTGTACTGTAATGGATGTGCTTCTTTTCCATGAATCTTTTGTATGTATACGTACGTAGTACAGTACTGCATCCAATAATATTCTTTGTTGCAAAAATCACATTTCGAATAAGCGTACGAGAGAGAGAGAGAGAGAGAGAGAGAGAGAGAGAGAGAGAGAGAGAGAGAGAGAGAGAGAGAGAGAGAGGCGTAAAATAGCGTACGTAAAGTGTGTATTATTATTATTGTTATTATTATTATTATTGTTGTTGTTGTTAATAAAATTATTATTGTTATTATTATTATCATTATTATTATTATTATTACTGTACAGTATTATTATCATTATTTATTATTATTACGGTATTGTACTTAATCTACGTACGTTCAGTATGCGCGGGGCATCTTCTATGAGTAGGGAACCAACGCATCATAGTACTGTAAGACGGGTTGTGATTGGTTCAAGCGCTGATAGATGACGAATCAGAACTCAAGTTTTGTTATCTAGCCTGTGATTGGTGTTTTGCCCGCATCTTCTACCCGCAGCATCAAAGTTCTCGCGGGGCTGGATCGTTCACTCTCTGTTACCGCGTATCGCCGAGTAGACGTTCTTAAGTTTGTGAAGTTTAATCTGTGCTGTGTGCGACCTTTTTAAGTTGAACTTTTTGTTACAGTACTGTACGTAAATCCTACTGTAATGGCTCCCAAGCGTTCTGCTTCTCTTAAGGCTGGTAGTGAGCCTAAACGCCACCGAAGGATGATGACGATAGCTGAGAAGGTTACGCTTCTCGACATGTTAAAAGATGGTAGAAGTTACGCGGCCGCCGGCCGCCATTTTGGCATCAACGAATCCACCGTTCGCTATATCAAGAAGGACGAGGCGAACATTAGAAAGACGGCTGCAATCACCTTTAGCAGATCAGCGAAGCGAGTCGTTACAACGCGTAATAAAACGATCGTATGCATGGAAGGTGCTTTAGCTGTGTGGATTGCCGACTGCCGGAAGAAGAACATAGCGTTGGATACGAACACCATCCAAACAAAGGCTTTGAGTTTATATGAGAATTTTGCTGCAAAGGAACCTAAAGACGACGACGGCAACCATGCTGAAGATGATGATGATGCAGATGATCCTCAACCAGGGACATCCACTGATTCCCAGCCTCAGAAACGTTTTTCCGCAAGCAAAGGATGGTTCGCGAAGTTTCAGAAACGCTTCGCCCTGAAAAGCGTTTCCCTGCATGGGGAGTCTGCTTCCGCTGACACTGCTGCTGCTGAAACTTACGTGAACCAGACGTTCAAGAATATTATCGCCGAAGGTGGATACAAGCCGGAACAAGTCTTTAATATGGATGAGACTGGCTTGTTTTGGAAGAGAATGCCGTCGCGAACTTTCCTGTTCAAAGAGGAAGCCAAAGCCTCTGGCTTTAAGGCATTCAAGGATCGCGTTACCCTCGTGATGTGTGGCAATGCTGCTGGATTTTTGTTAAAGCCGGGGCTTATTTATAAGTCGAAAAATCCTCGCGCTTTGAAAAATAAAAATAAGAATCTCCTTCCCGTGTACTGGATGCATAATCAAAAAGCATGGATTACGAAGATGCTGACCTCCAACTGGTTCCACCAGTGTTTTATCCCGCAAGTCAGTAAATATCTCTTAGAGAAGGGCTTGCCATTGAAGATCCTTCTCCTTATGGATAACGCTGGTGGACACGCAACTGACCTGTCGCATGAGGGCATTCAGGTTGAGTTCCTGCCAACCAACACCACGTCATTAATTCAACCGATGGACCAGGGGGTTATCAGGGCGTTCAAGGCCCTCTACACGAAGAATACCTTGGCGGACCTCGTTGCGTGTGTGGATGCTGCCCAAGAT
>NC_090725.1:93649333-93664333 GCF_036898095.1 Palaemon carinicauda | reverse complement strand
GTTTCTCCAAGCATCACAATCTCAGATAATCAATGAATTGGGTGAACATATTTTTCTTCCGCTATCAATCTCTCTCCTCACTACAACATCTTTTAGCATCACTTTAATTATCCTTAGGATCAATATTGAAAGAAATGATCTCTCACGCGCTATCTGAAAATCACCGATGAAAACTAAATATGTTTTGGATGTTACTTTTGCGGATTTATTTGTTTGTGAAGATATGGGCTATTAATTGGGTGCTTACCTCTACTTGAATTTGATTCTCTAAGTTAGCATAAATAAGTTTTTCACAATTTAGTTCACTTTATTTCTCAAAGTTTAAAAATCATAAGTTAAAATATATGCACACGAGGATAATATATATATATATATATATATATATATATATATATATATATATATATATATATATATATATGTGCATATATATATACAGTATACATACATATATATATATATATATATATATATATATATATATATATATATATATATATATATATATATATATGGTAAGGTTAGATCAACAGACCATGGGATCAGAGGAACTTTTTTGTTCTAAAAAAAATCCTATATATCCCGTCGTTCATTTTACCCACATGTTCATACCATCTTCAGATAACCTGATCCAGCCTTTCATCTATGCTGTCTCTTTTAGGAGTTTCACACATCTGATTTTTAGCAGATTTGTTTTTGTTGATGGTCTTTATATAACGCAAATAAAGTATGTTAGATTTAGTGTTTGAATAACAGTTGTGTAGGAGTTCGCTAAAACGTACAGACATACTCACACACATTCATATGTAGGCTACTTTTGGTTTGTATGTATGTATATATATATATATATATATATATATATATATATATATATATATATATATATATATATATATATATACACGTATATATATTGTATATATATTTATATATATAAATATAAATATATATATACAAGATATATATGTGTGTGTATATATATGTATATATAGATGATGTATGTATTATAAATATGTATGTGTGAATATGTACAGTATATATATACTATATATATATATATATATATATATATATATATATATATATATATATATATATATATATATATATATATATATATATATATATATATATATATATATATATATATATATATATATATTTATATATATATATATGTATGTATTTATGTATGTATGTATATATACGTATGTATGTATGTATGTGTCTATGTGTTTGTGTGCATATATATCCAATAAACTCGTAAAAATATATGATGCTCAAAGTATGGTAAGTGCTATGTCTGGCATTGCTTTCTTTAAACGCAAAAGGCATAGATTCAGATCTTGGTCAGGGTAGAAGCACAAATCTTATTTAATTACCTTTTAGTGTTCAATTCCTCTCAGGTGTTTTTTTACTCCCCAAAGTATAATAATCTCGATATTAAGCTGGGAAAAAAAGTAATTACGTGTAAATTATCAGGTAAAATTTTCGTAAATCGCCATGAGTTCTAAAATTTCATCTATTATGTTGGGTGATGGGTTAATTTCGATTGTTATTAGTTCTAGTGGAGGGAGAATGGTAGAGACGAACATAATCACAAATCTATTGATGACGGAATGAACAAACCCATCTCTTCTCAATATCAAACACAAAAGGCTTACAAATCTGCTGTGTCTAATATTAAAAACAAATCTCATCCGATCAAAAAAGATTTAAAGTTTTAAGCTGACTTACAGTTTTGAAATGACTCGGATTACCGATCAGGTTCAATTTCCCTTATGTCTTTTACTATCAATTTTTCCAGTGTATGTTTGGATATATCTGTGTCTGCTTAAGGAGACATTGAAATGAACAGAAAAGGTGAAGCTGCACTCATTTACGTCCATAAATATTTTACGTAAAACTTTTTTACGTGTTTAACTCCTGGCTAGATAGTGTGTGACATATAAGAATGAAACTTGATATACTGCATATGTATGTATATGTATATATATATATATATATATATATATATATATATATATATATATATATATATATATATATATATATATATATATATATATATATATATATATACGTGGCCTACTTTATACGTTAGAAAGTAGGCTTATATTATGGATACCCTGCTACGGTATGATAAAATAATGATTTTTTTTATTCAAATCATTCCGTTAGCCTTTAAAGACAAGTGCATTAATAGTTTAAAAACAATATTTGAAGTTTCTATAGCGATCATGTTCCCAAGAATTAAAGAAAAGTTATAGAATAATTTATTTTGTTTCTCTAAGAATGTATGTAATATATTATTAATTAATAGACATTCTTTTTCTCGATAACTATGGTTTTAGATAACTGCATTTCTGCGCTCTTCCTTTTCACTGCCATTAGTTTCAAATTTATTTTCAGTTAATTCCAGCTGACGGGGGTTTTCGCCTGCACCGTAAGAAATGAAAAATGAGGCAGATGCGAAAGAAAAATGGTATCATTTGTTTTGTTGGTCGTCATAAATATTAAGCGCCACAGCGTGAATTTAGCCTAGAGAAGGGATTCTGTCGTAGTTATAAGTGCTATGGAATAGATTATGAAATAATTATGAAATTGAACTTCGCACTGCATAAAATACTGCTTTTAAATGATTTTATGGAATTTTGTATTTTAATAGATACTACTATCACATGCTTTATGATGCGATTCGGTACGATTCCTTCCATGTCGTACGTGCTTTCCTATTTGGCTTTTATTTTTATTGTTCTTTCTTTAGATATACGACATTGTTTATACTTCTGGGAATACTCTCTATTACTCGCTGCTCATTCTTGAGTTTAAACTCGGACTTTTTAAAACACAAGGTTTATTCGAAGCATTGGTATATATATATATATATATATATATATATATATATATATATATATATGTGTGTGTGTGTGTGTGTGTTTGTGTGTGTGTGTATGTGTGTGATTGCGTTTGTGTTTGTGTGTGCTTATAATTTGTAAAGTTCCGCAAAGGAACGTTAGTTCAACAACTCCTTCATGCATTCTTTCATTCCCAGCTTTGCATTCTTTGACACAGTGCTTTTTCCTATAATCTTTGGCATATACTGGAAACTACTTGTCTTCACCCATACTCTAATATATTTCCTCTTTTATCCAACCAATACCTTTCGAAATATTATATTGAGAAAAAAAAACAAAAAAGAGTAAATGGTAAACCAGAAAAAAAAGATTTGAAATATTATTTACTATAAATAGAAAGTAGATGAAACGAGAGCAGGAATAGCATCTGCTATGGATGAGGTGGGGTCTGTGATGTTAAAAGAAGGGGGTGAGACTGTACTGGAATGGTTGGTGAGATTGTTTATTACCGGTATATGTTTTATGTTGTCAATAGTGCCAGTGAACTGGATGTCTGACTGTATTGTTCCGCTATACTAAGTGTTGTAATTCTGTGGATTTTAGTTTGCTGAGTGTAGTTGGAAAAGTTTATAGTAGAGTGTTAATTAATAGGATTAAGGACAAAATGGAGGATGCTATCTTTGAAGTGCAGGGAGGCATTAGACGAGGTAGGGGTTGTATGGATCAGAGTTTTATATCTAGGCAGATGTGCAAAGGTAAGGTTTGCATTTATGGATCTGGAGAAACCTTATGGTAGAGTTAATAGGGATGGGATGTGGAATGTGATGAGGTTATATGGAGTTGGTGGAATGTTGTTGCAAGCAGTGAAGAGTTTATTCATAGGCAGTAAAGCATGAGTTAGGATAGGGACTGAAGTGAGTGAATTGTTTCCTGTGAGAGTTGGGCTAAGACTGGTATGTGTGTTGTCAATAGGGTTGTTCAATTTGTTTGTGGAGGAAACTGTAAGAGAGGTGAGTGCTCGTGTTCTTGGTTGAAACTGACAGATGAGAGTGATCACGAGTGGGAGGTGAATTAGTTGTTATTTGCAGATAATACTGTATTGGTTTGGAAGGGTGTGGGAGAAAAGGAAGTTGTAAGTTAATGTGGGTAAGAGTACGGTTATGAGATGCACAAGAAGATTGAATGTCATGCTGAATGGAGAGTTACGTAAGGAAGTAGATCAGTTTAAGTACTTGGGTTCTATTGTGGATGAAAATGGTAGAGTGGAAGCAGATGTACGTCAGAGAGTGAGTGAAAGATGTAATGTGTTGGTGGCAGTGAAGGGAGTAGTAAAGAATAGAGTGTTAGGGATGAATGTAAAGAGAGTTCTGTATGAGAAAGTGATTCTACTAACTGTGATGTATGTATCAGAGTTGTGGGGAATGAAAGTGATGGAGCGACAGAAATTGACTGTGTTCGGGATGAAGTGTCTGAGTAGTATGGCTGGTGTATCTTGATTGGATAGGGTTAGGAACGAAGTAGTAAGAGTGAGAATCGGTGTGAGAAATGAATTAGCTACTAGAGAGGATATGGATGTGTTGAGGTAGTTTGGCCATGTAGAGAGGTTGGAAAATTATCATCTGCTGAAGAAGGTGATGACTGTAAGAGTTGATGGAAGAAGTGCAGGAGGGAGGCTAAGGTTTTGGTGGATGGAAGGAGTGAAGGAAGCTCTTGGTGATAGGAGGATAGATGTGATAAAGGCAAAAGAGCCTGCTGGGAATAGACATGAAGGGCGACCAATTGTGACCAGTTTGGATAGGCTGAGCTGCTATCTCATATCACCTTTAGGATTACTGAGGCAGCGGCAGTACGGTAGTTAGCACATGAACCTTCATTAGTGGTGGAAGACAGGTGCGGGAGGTCTGTGGCACCATAACAGTATCAGCCAAACTCGGCTGAGTTCCTCGTCAAGCAAAGTAAAATGAAGCGAAAAAATACCATTTCGTATCTTTTATTTATGTTGGTTACTTCCCAAATTTGGGGGAAGTGCTATGGTAGATAAATAGATAGATAGATAGAATTACTGGTTTGAAGTGACAATGGGTCCAAGACAATACTGAGTGTTGTATCTGTGGCTGGTGAAGGGATGGGAGAAGTCAGAGAAAGATCAGTACAGATAGATGCAAGTTTTTCAGAAAAGAAGTTATGACATCAAATGATTCCTCTAGAGAAGCTGATGTTTGCTGGCTATATATTTCTGATTGAAGATAGTGAACGGAAACTGTAATCGCCTATGAAACTGATGCATGAAGAAAGATTCTCGCCTATGAAACTGATGCATGAAGAAAGATTCTCGCCTATGAAACTGATGCATGAAGAAAGATTCTTGGTTAAACTTCATCAGGAGTAGGATATAATGGGAAATGAGAAGTGATTGATGATATCGAGGGTTAGATAAGAAAATCAATAAATTCTTACAGGTATTTCTAAATATATACTTCAAATAACGACAGAAGAGGCAAATCACTGAAAAGCTGAAAACAGATTATCAGCCGTGTGTGGTCAGCATATTTGGGAGGAAACTTGAAGTCTATCTTGATGTCTCCATGGAGGCTAAAGTTGTGATTGTTTAAATGATTTATTGAATTGAGTGGAATAAAGAAAATGGAAGCTGTGGGGAGGAATCATGTGACTGTTTATGTTGTGTAAGAGTTGAAAATCCGAGAAATGTGGAAATACATAGGAGCATAGGGGGAATGTGGATGGAACAGTGAGTGTTTTGACATGCTTTACCATATGTAAAGAATGTTAAGGGATTCTTCAGCTTCATTACTCACGTTCACTTTTTTGTATATATCCCTCCCTCTGCAGTCTTTTTAAAGGAATCAGGGAAATGGGAAAGTACAGTAGTTGCATCTAAAACAAGTCAGCAAGGTGAGCTCAATATAGTACCACAAATGCTGAGGAATAGTCGCTTACGCTCGCATATACATGCGCAAAAGCACACTCCCACGCACATTTATTTTCTCAAAACTTTCCGATGCATATTGAACATAATCTTCTGACAAGGAACCTTTTGTGACATACTTTCTAAGGATTTTTTTTTTTTTTTTTTTTTTTTTTTTTTATACAAATTCTGCTCATAAACTTAGATTTCTTCAAAAGAAAATTCATGTAGAATTGAATTCCTACGCAACTGATCCAGATTTAATGGTAGAATTCCACAAAGGATTCACATAAAAGAAAATTGTAGCAAGAGGATCAAAAGATGATGCTAAGAATGAAATTGTATTCAAATCAGAAATATTAGGTGGAAGAAAAGGAAGATTGATTGAGGAAATAGTAGATATTTTGAAAGATACTGGAAAATAGGGGCCTCAAATTCCAAAGAGATCAATGTATAGAGGCTTTAATAGTTGGCGGGTAACTCTTGTATATGAATATATGTGGGTGTATATATATATATATATATATATATATATATATATATATATATATATATATATATATATATATCATCATCTTCATCATCATCATCAATACCATCATCATCAACCGTTACTAGTCCACTACAAAATAAAGGCCTCGGACATGTCCTTCCACTTGCGTCTGTTTATGGTGCCAGTTCTTCCTTCCTCTGCATTCTCATTATATGTCCTCTCCATTTCCATTTCTTTTTCTCACAAATTGTTAGAATATCCTTTCCTTTAATTTGGTCTCGTATCCAGGTTTCTCTTTCTCTGTCTCTTAGTGTTATTCCCATCATCATTCTTTCCATAACTCTTTTGAGTTGTAACTACCTTATGTATGGTTTAAGGCTTTCGCAAGGCTCTAAGTTTCTTATGCATAAGTTACTGGTAGGACCATCTCTTATATACCATACTTTTCTTTTGATAGGAAGTGGCATTTTACTATTCGTAATTTCATTTTATTTACCAAGTGCTCTCACTCCCATGCTTATCCTTCCTTTAATTTGGGTCTCGTGTTATGGGGAAACACTTACTGTCTGTTCTAAATACGTATATCCATAACAATCTCTAGAGGCTCGTTTATAACTCCTATTTGTTGTCTCTGAATTTTCATTGAGCATTATATTAGTTTTACTCATATCCATTTCCAATCCCTCATTTCTGCTTTTTCTATTCATATCTTCTATCATCTTTTGTAACTCACCCCATGATTCACTAAACTCAACTATGTCATCTGCAAATCTTAAGTTGTTAAGGTATTCCTCATTAGTATTGATTCCTACATTTTTCCCAATCTAAATTTTTAAAAACTTGTAGACATGATTTGAATAATTCGGGAGAGATGGGGTCTCCCTGTGTAACTCCTTTCTAAATCGGATATTTTTCTCTACCTTTTATGTATTTTTAGGATTGCTGTAGGCTACTTCCTGTATAAATATCTTTAAGCGTTCTAAGACAAGTCTTCTATTCCTTGTTTTTGAAGGGTTTTCATTACTGCATATATATATATATATATATATATATATATATATATATATATATATATATATATATATATATATATATATAACACACACACACACACACATATATATATATATATATATATATATATATATATATATATATATATATATATATATATACAGTATATATAGTATATATATATATATATATATATATATATATATATATATATATATATATTAGTAGAGAGAAAGAGACACCATAAAATCGTTGAAAGAGGTTATTTGTTTACGAAAGAAAAAAGCTACTGAATAATTTTCTGAAATGATTGAAAAGCTGCTCGTGGTCATTAATTAAAGATAAGGATCAATATGGAACAATTGAAAGGAGGCTTGAAATCTTGCTGAAAGTCGTTTTATCCTTAGCAAAAGTAAATATATGACACCTAACCTAATTGCATTGTAAAGACGTTCAAAGTAGTAGTAGTTGATAAGTAGGCAGTCATGGGAGCGAACTTATAGCAACAGTTTGAACAGTAAAAAACTATAACAAACTAGAGTTAGACCTCTCTCTAATCTCACTTTCTATATTTATTAATCAAGTAAGCAGATATCGAGAATGTTAACCAATATTTACTTTCAGGTTGTGAGAGAGAGAGAGAGAGAGAGAGAGAGAGAGAGAGAGAGAGAGAGAGAGAGAGAGACCCACCTAATATACAGGGGATTGGATTTGCGGCCCTATATTCTCTGGGGTTTTAGATTTTTACAGATATGGTGCAGAGGAGGATAAAAGTATGAGAACCCATTTCTTCAAGTAAAGAATGCTGAAAGCTTTTGAACTTAGCGGAACAGTGCATCCAGGAATGGAAAGGAAGTTGTATAGCTAGGAAGGCGAAGCATTAGTATTGTCAGGAAGACTGGAAGGCATGGTGAAAGAAGAGAAACATGGCAGGTCGAGGATTGTTTGAGTAAAACTGACTGTGTAAGAAGTAATATTTGGGTTCACAGATTGAAAGGAATGAGAGGGAAGGATAACTTTCGATAAATTTATCTAAATCTATGCTTAGCGACTTTTGAAGAATATGAATGGGCGATAGTGCTAAGATATTTGAATGCATAAATAGATGAAAGAAAGGACAGCGTAAATGAGAATGGGTATTTTCTTGTGGAAATGTTTGAGTTGAGGCTTGATTTCTTAAATATAAAGTTTCCAAATGTGAATACAAATTAGTATATTTGAAAAAAGAATGAGAAATTTTGAAGGGAAGTTTTGCTAGATTATGCATGTGTAGGAAAGGGAATTTGATGTTGATAATGAAATGTTTCCTATGATGTTCATAAGTCAGTAATGCCGGTAAAAGAGAAAATTTGTGAGGAAAATAATTTGCCTTCATTATGCGGTGATAGTGAGTAGATAGAAAAACAAGTTGAGGAATGTAACGATGAGAGATGAATTTCTGGAGATAATTCAGATGATTATCTTGTTGAAGCAAAAGTTAAGGAAAACGTTAGTTGAACAGATGGGGGAAAGTTTTTTTTCTTTTTTCTTTGAAAGTAAGTAAAAAAATTGATTTGGATAATAAGAAAGTGTGGAGAACAAAAAAGAAGAAAATGGATGGTCTGCGGCCTTCGGTTAAAGAAACAAAGTGGGAAGGGCCATTTGGTAGGTTTTAAATATCTATTGGGGTTATGATCGCAGGAAGTACTTTTTCTGGGTAGGGGAGGAAGAAGAAATTAAAATATTACGTGGTGGGATTAGAATACCAAAAGCCTAGTGAAGGAAAAAAAATGTTGTTTTGTATGTATGTTTTATGAAATAGTAGAGGAGGTGTAAGCATACAAGAAAATGAAAGGAATATTCAAGAATTGATTGAGACTAGAACTGGAAAAGATAGCCAGTAAAAAAAATACAAAGGGGATGAGCAGTATTACGGGGAAATAGATAAATGTAGAAATTTTATTGAACAAATGGAATTTAAAAGGAAAAATGGTGTCAGATGAGGATTTTTGGGATTAACTGAATTTGGAAGGTAGGAATAACGTAGAATTGTTTGATGCAAGACTTTTTTGGGTTAGTGAGAGGCAGAAAATGTTTGTGGACGGAAATGTTGAGGAAGGAAGAAAGGAAGTGAATATCTTGAAGGTACTGAAAACAGTAGGATTTGTGATGGAATTACAAGCCAGATGTTTAAGTTTGGTGGTGATCGTGTGACTGAGTGGCAGATCAGATGGTGTAAGCCTGTAAGGCATGTGGCTAAGGATAAAGTTTCAAAGGAATATGTAGAAGAAATAATTGTTCCATTGTATAAATATAAAGTTTTTTACAACGGCTTTAAATTTTTTAACGACTGTAAGAATCATCTGAATATAACTTTACTTAGTGCACCAGGAGAGGTTTATAATAGGACGTCCATTTAGAAAGTAAGGTTGTTGAAGAAAGAGACTATAAGAGGAAGAGTCTTCTAGGTTTAGACAAGGAAGAACATGCATGGAACAAATGTTTATTATGAAACAGGTATGTGACGAGCCAATAGTAGGTTGTGACTCAAAGGCGAGATGAAAGCAACTGAGTACTTATAACAGAACATCGTGTATATATACACACTAGGTCCCGGAAAGAAGGTCACAAAATACAACATGCTAACCGGAAACCGGTTCTGTTAACAGTTAACAATGAGAAATAGGCAGACAGGTTGATGCAAGTTGATGTCAGTGCGAGGGGAGAGGGAAGATACAAAGGATAATAAATACAAATATGAGAAATGTCGTTACTTTGCACGATCGTGTGACACACGGGTGGTACAGGTACGTGAGAAGTTGACAGTAAATCGGAAAGATTGTGTTTTTAATATATGCAGTGAAAAAAAAATATATATATTATAGAAAGGTTAGAGACTATATGGACGGTGAAGAGAAATTACGGGATAGAACTATATATGAAGGGTAGGTGATTGAGAGGGAATTACATTTTTTATGATAAAAAACAAAACATGTGTTGTAATATGTAAGCAGAAAGTGACAGGTTTGGTACAAAAGTGTGTCGTAGGGTGTGTTATGTCTCATCATTCGAATGGTATATGGAATAATTGGTGTTTGTAGGTGACACTATGCTTATTTTGGACTGTGGAAAAAAACTACAGAATCTAGTAAGAGAATCTGTATGAAAAAAAAAATGAGTAAAAGTAAGCAAGATTAATTTAAAGAGAACAAAAAGGAATGCCGAAGATGGAATATATAATGTTAGTATGAATGATAGAAAAGTGAAATTGGTGGATTTGTAATATTTAGAACGTGAGATGGCAAAATAAGAGATCATCACAGAATCGAAGAAGAAAGACAGTTAGCAGGATGTGTGAAAAAAATTAATAAAAGAATGTGTAAGGGAATTTTTTACCCACCTCTCCTTTGTGTAGGTAAAGGAGAAATGTTGAATGCAAACGAGAGAAAAAGGTTGAACCAGTTTGTATAAAATGTTTGTATGGTATATGTGAAGTAAGAAGAAATGATATATTGAGAAATGCACTTATGCACAAGTTATAAAAAATTGTTTAGGAGGAAAGATAGATCCGAGTATCGTAATGCTGTTTTATTATATGGAAAAAAATGGACGAAAATATGTTAGTGAAAAGAGTTTGTACTTGAGAAATGTAAATGGAAAGGAGAAGAGGAAAGCGTAGAAAGTATTGTGTAAATAGTGTGAAAGATTCGTTGGAAAGGAAGGGTCCTCATAACGAAGCAAGTCATTGCACGCAACAAAGGGTGAATGACGTTACCATGAGACGTTTGTGAATTTATTGTATATGTAGCGACTACTGTAGTAATTAGTTTTTAATAGGACAGGAGCATTATCCATAATGCATCAATTGAATGATAATTTTGGTAGTGACTTTAGTTGTTCTTTTCTGGAACAATCCCTTGCTAAAATAAAGGGTAAATAATGTGAAAGAATCTTTGGAAAGGAAGGGTCATATATATACAGTATATTATATATATAATATATATATATATATATATATATATATATATATATATATATATATATATATATATATATGTATATATATATATATATATATATATATATATATATATATATGTGTGTGTGTGTGTGTGTATATGTATGTATGTATGCATGTATGTATGTATGTGCGTGCATATATATATATATATATATATATATATATATATATATATATATATATATATATATATATATATTGTACATGTATATACTGTACACATATATATTCACTTTTTCTGTTCGTCTTCACGTGTGGTTTTGAATCAGATGATTGTTGATAGTACTTGGTTACCGAAATCATTTATATTGTGCTATAGAGAAGTGGAAGGGAAATTTAGATATTGCAAGCCCAGTAATACTTAAACTCGGTCGTGTGCAGATAGGTGTGCATGAATACACATATATCAGGCATCTCATGAACCTTGGTATTAAATGTTTTACTGAAGAATATTTTATGCTAATGTTTAATTCCTATGATACAATAACTTTTTATGTAATTATTCGCAGCCAATATATTGGTACGTTGTTGTAAAGCGTTGAATAATAAGTTATTAACAGGAAGAAGTTTCTGTTGGAAACGCCCCCACCTAGCATTCTGTTGGACGGGGGATCGAGTCACGCTCAGACTCGATAGTTTCTTGTAGTGTTTGCAACCTCGCGATCCTTGGTCCTAGCTTGGATGGAGAGGGAACTTGAGCGCTGATCATATGGATATATAGCCAGTCTCTTATAGTCTAGGGAATTGTCACTGTCCCTTGCCTCTGATATTCACGAGCGACCTTTAACCCAGTTTCTTTTCAGGTGTAATTTCGGCTATCCCCAAAAAAGGGTCATCCACACATAATTCCGGCGTCCGTATCAGGTTAACCTGAATCTTGTTCGGACTTTATGTGGAGGAAACGTGTTATTTCCAAGATCTAACTATTGTGACCCTTAGTGTTAGAGCTGCAGCGAATAATATCAAAGATTTTGAAAACCAAAGACAAAGAAATGACAGTGGGTGAGAAAATGGTTAATGTAAATATGAGCTTATCACACATATAGTAAATGAATCTCTCTCTCTCTCTCTCTCTCTCTCTCTCTCTCTCTCTCTCTCTCTCTCCTCTCTCTCTCTCTCTCTCTCAAAGCTATATAGCATTCTTGTTTTTCTCCTCATTCTCTCATAACTAGATGGGAAACTTTGAAGTTTCTTTTTCTATCCTCGTGGCGCTTTCAGTGGCGCGCCTGGCACGGCTAGGTATCGGATCCGAATCTCTGACCCCACGAGGGGAAACAGATGGGCACGTTCTCAAATATTAAAAATGCTAATTGTTAACCGAGCGTTCCAGATCTTCGCTAGGGCTAAGAAAGACATAAATGCTAACCGAGCGTTCCAGATCTTCGCTAGGGCTAAGAAAGACATAAAAAAGAATGAAATATCTGATTTTACCTATTGCTCGACTTAAAAGGGTAGAAACCATTTAAAAGATATTCTTAGAGAACTGTCGGATGCATGTTTCTTCGTTCTCGCATATCTATTTGGGATAATATTCTCTCTCTCTCTCTCTCTCTCTCTCTCTCTCTCTCTCTCTCTCTCTCTCTCTCTCTCTCTCTCTCTCTCTCTCTCTCTCACACACACACACACACACACACACACCCACACACACACACACACACACACACTGCACTGCACTGCACTGCACTGCACTGATTAATGCTAGGATGAGTGTTCCCTTTCTTGGATTTTTTTCTAACACATCGTATACAGTATTTCTTTCTTAGGCCACATCGTTTAAATAAATTCTGTCCGGCTTTTTTTATCCGCTGATGTGGCTGCCATTATTGCAGTGTCGCCTCATTGAAAGTTACTGTGGAATTGAAGTAAATCTTATAGATGTCCCCTTACAGTTTCAGTCCATCCGGCACCGGACGCCAGAAATCTGGTGGAGCCGATCCGAGCAGCTGCCAGGCGGCCTCATTTTGGCCGTACATAATGTAATCATTTCTACTTACGGTTCTGGTAGGTGGATACGACGGCCAGTTTGTGTATGAAATATTTTATTGAAGACTGTACAGCGCTATGGCTCTCACACCTTGATATGGGCCTTAGCTTTGTTATTCTTATTTCAATCGTGTATATTCAGTTAATAAATTTGCGTATTCTCTAATGTGCATTTTGTATACTGGAGCTCCCTAGTAAAGCTCATAGCCTATTGATTTCCATTGAATGTTTATTCATAATAGTAATGGTAATGCTGATAATTTTATCGCTGGTAAAAATTCATATTGATGATACCAACTGGATGCACAATGATAAATACCCGACTAGTTACGGATTGTATGCTCGTCAAAGACTTTTCTGCACTTTCCTCTGATCTTCAGTGGCGCTCGGAAGAATTGCTGTAGATGTGCTGTATACGTATCTTACATTAACTGGAATCCCTAAGCATATTTGAGCTTACCTTTTCATCTTTACAGCTTGAACTGGAAAACACAGCTTCGTATGAAGAAAAAATTGAAAAGAAAAGAAAGCTCAAATAGGAACATACACGCATCAACTTCTGGCTGCCTCAGGGTGTCGACGGATCCTTTTAAGAGAGTTATTCGGTTGTGATGCTTCGAGCAGCTAAGCAAAAGAGGCTCTGAATTTCGCCGCTAATGAGAACGAGTCTGTCCTCTTTGATCTGACTACTTGCTATCGCCCTCCGTGTAATTAAAAGTGACTAGGCTTCTAAAGGTTAGAATCAACGAGCATCCGAATGGATTTACAACCATGTCTGTTCAAAACAATCCCAGTTCCATAGGCCTTCATGTTGCATTAATACATTTTGGTTAGGATCATGGAAAGTGTGGGTTATGGTGTTATATATTCGTACTCCTATTTCTCTCCTTTTCCCTCGTCATTATCACAATGTCACCTCTGTATTGGATACTATTATATCCATATACCTTTCCAGTAACCCAACTACGTAGTTCCTTTCATTTTATATCAACAAACTCCATCTTATTTGAACATATCCATTCAACATCATCACTTCATTTCTGTAAGCGAAAGTTGTATTAGAGATTTTTTTCATAGATTAATTCCTACTTTTCTTAGAAATAATTTGATTGCCTCCAATTTATTTGCGTATCATGATGGAGATAAGTTGATTAAGATTCTTAGTTCAGAATCTGAGTTCGACAAGAAAATATATAACCCACTCGAAATCATTTTATATTCCGGTTGACGACTGAATATATAAACTTACGTCATCTAAGTGTAAAGGCTTAGGCTTGAGTCTGCTCAGGTAGATGAGCTCATCAAGCGTAATTAAATTCATTCCCAATGTAAACTGAATGTTATATTAAGGGGGTATGATGATGGCCTGATGTTACATTTTTTCGTAAGAATTACTATAAAATAATTAATATATGTATACACCACTCTCTCTCTCTCTCTCTCTCTCTCTCTCTCTCTCTCTCTCTCCTCTCTCTCTCTCTCTCTCTCTCTCTCTCTCTCTCTCTATATATATATATATATATATATATATATATATATATATATATATATATATATATATATATATATATATATACACACCAGAGCATAGTAGCTTAATGAGAATTCTATTATTATACAAGGATTTGATATTTACCTATAATTGAGGTTGTTTTCAAGTGCAGTAATTATTACAAGTTTTTTGTTTGCTATTGTAAATGGAATGACGTTTAACTAGTGAAATTGA
>NC_090725.1:93641833-93646833 GCF_036898095.1 Palaemon carinicauda | reverse complement strand
GTATTCTCTTGGGTGCCTATAAGTACCTGTGTTGTCTCTAAATAACGTGAGTTGCTCATTTCACTTAGTGCCTCTAACACCCAACCCGCCTGCCAGTTCAGCACTTCGCCTGTAGTATGCTCCGACAGTGGTCACCACTGACCCCGACTCATCTGTCCATGCTGCAACAGTGACGCTCCTGTCCTTCACCAGCATAAATGCGTTTGCCTGGTTTCAGTATGACCCTCTCAAGCATCAAAGCAGACTAAGTAAGACATCACCTTTGGTAGTGAACTTCCTATTAATTAATCTCTTCTTTTTCCACGATTCAGGGTCTAATGCCCCCTTTATGGTAGGTAATAGTGTCTGTCGTTCCCTTCTCCCACGTTCCTTATGGGCGTGACCCTAACATTCTGCTGTTGTCTACCATGGTTATGAGACACTGGTGCTGTCGTTTGAAACACCTAGTAACAGTGGAATTTCATCATTGTCGACGCTACACTGCTTCACAATGGTGTGGATTTCCTCACCTAATTTCACCTCCTGGTAGATTTCACACAGAAATGCTTAGTCAATGCCAGCTCTACTCATCCACATCGTTATCACCTGCTTCCTTCGACCTAACTCTCCATGTTAATACACCTGCAGATGCCTACGATCACCTCTTCATTTTATGTCCCGAAATCTTTCATCCTGAAATACTCTAGATGGCCACTGTTCCTGCCAAGCACAGTATCTATCACCATATCAAGACTGCTGGGACCCTAGTTGTGCAAGGTCCAAACACTTGGCACCTATCCGTTTAGCAGCTGCTGAACACAGATTTACTAAGATGGGAGAAATGGGCATTTGTAGAAAGTCCTTAAGCCCATGGTTGTTGCCCCTGAATAGCCATCCTTAAGAAGGATGGATCCCTACACCTTCGTGAAGATTATAGGCGTCTTAATATGCAGATGGTACCACATCACAACCCCTTCCCCAATATTGCCAATATTACCACTTACCTTCATAGTGCTAAAGTAATTTTGAGCCTCGACCTCGTGAAGGTGTATTATCAGGGACCCATAAACCCAGAAAACATACCCAAGACGGCCCTCTACATCCCTTTGGCACATATATTTTCAATTTCTCCTGCTTTGGCTTTCATTATGTAGGCGCCACATTTCAATCACTCATGGTTGGCATCTTAGGAGACCTCCCCTTCTATGTATTTTAATTAAATAACATGCTAATATTCTCCCCCCCCCCTCCAAAGAGGACAACCTATGTCATCTACACAACATCCTCGACCACCTGAAGTAGAGTGGCCTTGTAATAAGGTATGACAATGGTACCTTAGTGGAAAAACATGAAATTATTGGGTCATTGCATCACTACTGAAAGCATTCAGCCTCTCTCTAGGATGGTACCAGGAGTACAGAAGTTCACCAACCCCTTAACCATCAAAGCACTGCAGGAGTTCCTTGCCTTGGTAAACTATTATCATTGGTTGTTGCCAGCAATCACTGCCACATACTCAAGTCCAAGCCAAAAAACAGGAAGTTGGGCGCCCTTCAAGAGGCAGCCTTCTTCAGTGCTAAGAAACCGTTATCAACTTCTATTGCTCTCACTTTTACCATGCCAGCTGCACCCCTCATACTCTCCAGTGATGTCAGTGATGTTGCTGTATGTTTACGTCTCTCCCCCAATTGGCCTTCTTCAGTAGAAAATTTTCCACCTTTGACCGAGACCTATTGGTGGTGTATATGGCTTTCCATCACTTCTTCCCCTTATGGATACGCTCACTTGACAGTTTGATGCCTGGTCCAGCCATCTACACTGACATCTGTCATTTCTGAATACAACTGTACCATTCAAAACATACCTGATAAACTGATTCCCATTGCTGATGCTCCTTGCAGAAACATGCTAGCCCTTGTCCACCTGGGAATGAATTACAATGCCTTAGCAAGAAGCCAAACAAAAGGACCGCTAGTACCAAACATGCAAGACATCCTGGCCGTCTCTCCGTTAGGAAGACATTACCTTCAATAACTCCAATGACACCCTCCTTTTTAACTTTAGTGCTTACTTGCTACACCCGTGGATACCTGCCTCCTTGTGCCAACAGGTGGTTCAATTAATCCATGACTTTTCACACCCCTCTCGATGATGTATTGCTCAGCTACTGAAGTTGAAATAAATCTGTCACGGCAATACTAAAGATGCCAAGGAATGGATCCATATCTGTATTTCATGTCAAACTTCAAAAATGCATCGATACTTGGATTTATGTGGGGACTTTTCATCAACCTTATTGTCATTCGTCCACATTCACGTTGATTTGGTAGGTCTGGAGAGAAGCTAACTTCGATTTATGAACGCTTTCAAGACATTGTCTATCCATCATAAGTATAGAGTACTACATTTAGAAGTGAAAAGGTATGGGCAACCTGGATGTAAGCACAGAGGAGGCTTCACTAAGGATAGAATACTAGAGCCAGGAGACTACAAGCAGTTATGAAGACTGATGAGGTACAAGATGAACTGGAATCAAGAACCATCATAATCTTCGAATATGGAACTTCTGAGGGAGCGATAAAGCTTCGCGTACAAAGATGCGTTACACAATTGATGCTAGTTTGGAAAAGTGTGCATCCCCCCAATTTTGAATCATATGCTGCAATGGAGAAAGAAGAAAAACGGCATGGATATGAGTGCAAGAACTTTTTCATTGCAAAGAAAAAGCATGAGCATCAAGACCACAGTTTTTCATAAGGAAAGGCAACGCTGAAAATGGAATCGAGTCCGAGATCAATGCAGATACAGAACTAATTTCTGAAAGAGTTTGTAAGCTTCATGATTTAGTTTGCTTTGAACAAGCGATGGCATTCCTAAAGAACTGACGCTTCAACGAAAAAGTAGAGCCCCTGTAAGATCGGTCATGAAGTTCTGTGAAGCCTTGTGAAAAATTATTTGTGTATTAAAAATTTGATCTTAAATATCATCTTTATATTCTAAAAATATCTAAAGTTTCCATATATCAATTTTTGTCAATTAGTTTTCGGGTTTCCAAATATTTTTTATCAAAAATTTCACCACCATAGCCTATATATAATTTTGTAATTCATTCAACCAATGCAGTTCTGAAAGGAATCACAAAGTGATTCGAAACACGTCTCGACACCAAATAATAATTGGAGAAACTTAAATGCATTTTTCCTGTATATTCTGAAAAATATTTGCAGGACAGAAACTATCTACGATTTTTGAACACCACCGTGACATTGTCTATTCATCATAAAAGTAGAGTAACATGCCTAAGTACTCTCTCTCTCTCTCTCTCTCTCTCTCTCTCTCTCTCTCTCTATATATATATATATATATATATGCGTGTGTATCTGTTTACAATATTTAGATATCTTAGAGTCGTCTAAAATTGAATACATTATTTCTCTGGGAAAATTAGGGAATTGTTAACTTCATCGGAAAAAGAAGAGACAGCATTGATGGCCTAGATTGTAGTACAGAAACTAGCTCATTGCAGATAACATGCTGTAGCAAAGACAACACTTTGTCATGATATATAAAAGGCCCTGCTCTAAATGGAATCGAATATGAGATGAGGCAGTTTACAAATCAAGATTTTATGAGGTGGCTAGTAATTCTTACAATTTTATTATACTTTGGACTAAAGATGATGGTTCTAAAGAACCGACGTCAATCCCATGGCAAGACTGGAACAGTGAGCTTTTTCGACGAGAAGGAAACTTATAAGATTAAACAAGAAATTATGTGAAGCCTTGTGAAATATTAGTCATGTAATTTCAAAATTAATCTTGAAAGCTTAAAGTTTTCATTTATCAACAATCTTTAATTAATTTCAGTTTTTATTTTTTTTTTTAATCCCAAATCTTCACCTCCATAGCCTTTATATCCAAATGAAAGCACGTTGTTCAACCAATGTAGTTCTGGCGAGAAATCATGCAGAATAAGTGATTTGAAAAACATATTAACACCAAATAGTAAATGGAAAACATAAATATACCTTTTGTGTTACCTTGAAAACTAACTGAATCTCAGTTTGTTCGGAGAGATACCTTTTTCGATTTTTAGAAGCCACGAAGATATATTAAAACAGTTGATAATAATCGAAAATAAATAGACAAAAACAAAGTACTGTAATCCCGAATGAGTCTCTAACCTAAAGGAATGGTGTCTCAAGGATGATAATCTTGGTAATTCTCCTCTGAAATTAAAAACATATTTTCTTCAAAACGTTCTGAATAACCGTTATGTATAGTCTTCTTAGCGTTCATTATGCAAAATGTGAAATATTGTCGTAGAAAGACGTTATCCTCTTCACAGAAAGTTTTATCATGAACATTTATACTGCAAAACCTATGAAATGATGTGCAGAAACAAAAGGCTTCTGTCCTTGAAAACCCAGACGAATTTATTAGCTTTCACGCTAAATATTTTAGCAAGAAAAAGTTTTAGTTCAGTATGAGTAACGGTGGCATCAAAATATTGAACTCACCGAATTAGTAGAATATATCTAGACACTTTTCAGCTTTTTTTTGGAAAAACATTACGTACTCAAAACGTCATAGCTTAACATGAAAAACAAACTCATCATCTTATGTGATTAAAGAAATCTAAATAGCAATAATCTTTTTCTGTCAAGCATGGCTTAATTCAGGGTATTTTAATCTTTTCTAGTTTAATTTGACCACGTCTCAAAAGCAAATGTCACCAGCAATCAAAATACGTCAAAGATGGGATTTTCTTTTTTATGTCGATACGTATATGGTAAAGCAGAATTGCATTTTTATGGAAGGAAGTGCATTATTGACCAGATATTTTGGCCTTATAACGAGGAAAGAAACCAAGGGCTTGGTTGATAACGCCACTAGAATTAGATTTGGGAATACACACAAAAGAAAAAAAAAAAAAAACGATTTTGACTGCTACAACGGGCCAATGAAAATGTAACGCTGCATGCCCAAAGAATTCTGATATGGGATAAGCAATTACCACCT
>NC_090725.1:93624333-93636833 GCF_036898095.1 Palaemon carinicauda | reverse complement strand
TGCTAAATTAACGATATTTATGATACAGCTTTTACTATCAGACTTGCTGTGAATTATATTCATTAACAATAAGTAATCTCTTATTTGAAATGGTATTATTCTATATTTTGGTTCCTTAACGCTACGCTCCATTTTTGTCATGAAACGGTTCACACATTAAAAGGTTTTAAAGGCCGCTCATGAATGGCAGAGACAAGGGACAGTGACATTGCCCTATCAAGCAGGACAATGCCCTATAGACTGAGCAGATGTACATATGATCAGCGCTTAGCCCCTCTCCATCCAAGCTAGGAACAAGAAGGGCCTGGCAATGGCTGCTGATGACTCAGCAGATAGATCTATAGGCTCCCCCAACCCCCCTCCCTATCCTTAGCTCACAAGGATGGTGAGGTTGCAACAACCAAAGGAACTAACGAGTTTGAGCGGGACTGGAACCCCAGTCTGGCGTTCACCAATCAGGGGCGTTACCACATTGGCCACCACAACACTTTTATCGTTGATATAAAAAAACCGTTCAGGAAAAGCCCAATGTATTTGTTAAAATTGAAAATCACTCTTGAGTAGGAGCACCAAGAGTGATTCCTAATCCTCCCTCCTTTTTCCCACTGAGGGCGAAACGACTGAGTGATGCCGACATCCGCTGAGACGTACGTCATTGAAGAAGATTTTTAGAGATCTCATTTCCATATGCGATGTGAAAGGCATCACACCAACCTGCAACATGGATCCTCTTCTCATTTTTGGCATGTCCCGGTGCGACCTTTCGCTCTTTCCCTTGTTGGGAATGAGATCAAAATAGTCACTAGTAAATTCTCTCTCTCTCTCTCTCTCTCTCTCTCTCTCTCTCTCTCTCTCGGGTTAAGAGGAAAGAACGATAATACCCGATGACGTTTCAAACAACTGTGTGTCTATGAAGTTGAGAGGAATGGAATGCAAAAATTGAATGAATATTCGCGTCAAATCTTATATCTTTAATCCAGTTTGGGCCTTTTATCTTCGCGTATCGCCGCAATATCAATAAGTATATAGGAGTAAATTATTCTTTTTCTTACTTGTACGCTGCCTCATTTAATAGTTAATGTCGTGTTATATTTTTTAGCTTTAGTATGCAAAAAAAAAAAAAAAAAAAAGAAACTGCGATAGTCCATTTTATTTAGTTATTTCGTCAGTGTTATTTTTACTTAATTTTCATATACTAGTAATTATTTTTTTGTCATCTGTTCCAGTCAAATTTCTGTATCGTTCTTTATTCAATGTTCCGAACATTTTTCTTAATGAATTTTGAAGTTCAATTCCCGATATGTTGCAATTTCAATGTCAATATCACTGTTCAAAGACCTTGATGGGGGTCAGAAACTATCTAGTAGATGATTTAATTCCAGAGTCTATCGTCAAATGCATGATTTATTTGTGTTAACATTGTCCTTATTATTCGGATCCGAACTGAATGTCAGTTTCATTTTGGCCTCTCTCTCTCTCTCTCTCTCTCTCTCTCTCTCTCTCTCTCTCTCAAATTTGAAATTAAAATGAATTAATCAATCAATACTTTTCTGTCTCTATGTTTTCTCATCCTTTAATGCTTCTTAAATTTGAAGATTTTAAATCAAGAACTTATCTCTCTTTATAAAATCATACTAATATAATTGTCATTTTGCCTATCACTGCATTAGAAGTTATAGATAATTAATTTTAAGACAAATAAGGAACTAATCTCTCTCTCTCTCTCTCTCTCTCTCTCTCTCTCTCTCTCTCTCTCAATAAAAAATGATGCATAACAAAAACTTCTCTCCCTGAAGTGACGTGTGTCCATGGAGGAAGGCTCTTATCGTGGAGCCTAGGCAGGATTAATGGTCAAGGGCTGCGAAGAGGTAATGGTTTTTCTCTCCCATAGAGCGCAAAACAAATAGGCCTCTTTGAATTTAGTTAATTGAACCTCCTCTCTAAGGGATGACAGTAGCAGGAAACCCAGTTGGGAGGGGAAGACCGGGTGGAGGAGAATGGAAGCTGGAGAATGTTCGCTGGTGAGATTGTGGAAAGGGAGGAGGTGGGATTGTTGATTAATTTAAGGTACTGGGTTTATTTCTTAATCAAAGGGAGAAGGGGGAAAGAGATAGACCCGTTCGTCTCTTGTAATAGCTTAATCCTAATTGCAAATTACTAAAGAAAATAACGTGAAATAAAGTCTGCGCAGAGGTTAGGACCCATAAACAAATGTATTATAATTCTATTAAAAATGGATATGTATACAGTATAAAATGAGATGAGATTTGACAGTGGATTAGAAAGTATTGGATCCTTTTTTTCTTACAATTTCATCTTCCCATGGTTGCTTAAAAGGAATGAAGAAGGCGCAATCAAAGGTACATGATTAATGTTTATATTTTTGTCGTTGACAAAAAGTTGTTGCCCAGAGGGTCACTGAGAACTACTTTAAAAGTAAAACCGGAATCGATACGGAGAATGGTAATTGGCACATGATATCTCGAGATAATCCAGTACTCAATTAAGCGCAGTCCAAATTTAAATCCAAATCTAGCAGACCTCATTATATGTAAACGAAATATATGAGCAGTAAGTTTTTGTGGCTAAATATTTTCACGAGATCAGCATATTCTCTCTCTCTCTCTCTCTCTCTCTCTCTCTCTCTCTCACAGTTTAACGAAAAAAACTGATTTTTTTTCTTGCAGAGAAAATAAATAACTGAAATTTAATATGCAGTATTAGAAATGTTTACTGCTTTTCATAACAATAAAAAATTTCCTCGTTCGTCATTTTTAATTAACAAGTAATTATGGTGGTAATTATCCGCGGAGAGGTTTTGATTTATTTTTTTTCCTCTCATAGATGAAATTGGGTACGTTTCTTACAATTAAAAAGTGTTTTATTATTTATAGTAGTTTTTAGGAAATTTTTATATTTCATATATATCTGTGAAGTAGGAGATGTTCGTTTACGGCGTGGTAATCTTAATGAATCGAATAGAGGGAAACAGAGCTCCAAAAAATTATTTAATTGTGGAAATCACTATAAACTAATCAATAAAGAAAGCAGACAAAACTCGGTAATTGCTAGAAAAAACTAAAACCTTATATTAAAATCATCTCCCCCGAAACAAAAGCATGAAAACTTTCGTGTTCTGATATACCACCACTAGAATGATAACAGAATTGTTTCCCTTCTAGCTATGCAATTACTATTTTTTTGCATTTCCAGTGCAATTGTGAGGAACATTGAAATCCCAGTCTGGTATTTTCAGAGAATGTAGAGCAAAAAGAATTGTGGAAGAAATATAAAATGATCCCTTGAAAAAAACATAATGATGTTGCAAATTTTTCAAGTGACGATGAATCTCCTTAATTAAACAGCAGATTAAATGAGTCGTATTTTTTTAAGGAGTCATATATTGTCTGATTGGTGTGTAATACCTAATGAAATAGGGATTACCTTCTTGAAGCTATTTCTTCTTGCGATGTTGTTTAACGTCAAGCAAGTTAGTGTTTGCATCGATCTTCTAACCAGTGTCGGTTTGAATTCCCATTTCTTCGTTCTTGTATTTTGTAATCTTTATGCACTCAATGGAAAGTGTCCAAATAGAGCATGAGTCTAAGAAGTTACGAGGAAGTTGTTATGATTAATTTACGAAACGTAAGTCATGAAACTGTAATAGTATAGACTCTCTCTCTCTCTCTCTCTCTCTCTCTCTCTCTCTCTCTGAGCCTCATGTATTGCTGGTTGAATCTCGACCTGCCCCTACCAGTTTGACAGTTGTGAATGAATACCAAATACGTAAGATGGGAGTCAAAAACAAAGGGCATGGGAAAAACCTCTTAACCTAAAAATGACTGCTGGGAACTCTTTTGGTACCATCTCTCCGAAAGGAATTATATTTATATATATATATATATATATATATGCATATATATATACATATATATATGCATATATATATATATATACACACATACATACACACACACACACACACACACACACATATATATATATATATATATATATATTTATAATGTGTGTATAGGAACGAGAGCATTTAGTAAACAACATGAGATTATGAAAATTAAAATGGCACTTTCTTTAAAAAGAACGGTATTTAATGAGATGATCTTCCGGTATTAACTTATGCATCAGACACAAGGAGCTTTAATAAAGCCTTAGAACATAAGCTAGTTATAACTCAACTAGGTATGTAAAGAATAATGATGCGGATAACACTATGAGACAGAAAAAAAAAAAAAAAAAAAAAAAAAAAACATTGACGCGAGAGCAAACTAAAGTAGAGGATATTATAACAACTTATAGGAAAAACAAATGGACATGTTCAGGAAATATAATGAGAATGACAGACAATAGATGGACGTTAGGAATAGCAGAATGGTTCCCTAGAGATTGTAATAAAAGCGGATAAGAAAAGAGAAGACGATGGATCGACGAACTAAGGATGTTTGCGGGGGTGGACTGGCACAGAAAGACCATAAAGAAAAGCAAGTGGAAGGACATGTCCGGGGTCTTTGTTCTGCAATGGACTAGTAACAGATGATGATGATGATGATATCATCAGCCGTAACTAGTCCACTGCAGGACAAAGACCTCAGACATGTCCTTCCACTCCCGTCTGTTTAAGGGCTTTCTACTGTATGCCAGTCCACACCCGCAAATTTTCTTGGCTCGACAATCCATCGTCTCAGAGGGGGTGGTGTTTGTGTAAATTGTGTTGCTTCCCTATCATCTACAATCAAAGTTACTTCTCATAGAGGTATTTACTATTACATTCGTACATTCTAACTATAGAACTGAAAATTAACCCATAATAAACAAATAATTAAGATAGCATAGAAATCCATCAGTAGCCCATCTTATTGACACTGCGCTTTCACGACATATTTGCAATTAGTTCTTGCTTTTCATAATCTTGTCTTTTATTCTTTTATTTTTTTCGATTATTCTTTCCAATTGGCAGTGTCATCCCTAAGCCCTCTGAATGCGTCCTTACCACCACGTTAAGTTATTTATTTCTTCTGTCTATTCCTGCCTTTTTAACTTTTCACATCTTTTTACACTGTTTATACAACACAAACAATTCCTGTCGATAGCTTCAATCACTTTTCTTTTATCAGCTTTTAGCATTCACACTTTCATTCATGGGATATAACTTTACAACCCGATCATACATTCCTTGCTTTTTACTTCCCTCTATATCTCTTACACATTTATTTTAATTTTCCCCCTCATTCAATGTATCATCCCTTTTCCTATTTTATTGTATCCCCCCATCATTATTTATTTATTTCCTTGTTTTTCTGTTTTCCAAACAAACTTATACTGAAATACTAGAAAAGGCCAGAAAGCAGGTTAGCCTGTTCAATATAAAAACATTCGCTGTAAGTTTGAACTCCTTAAGTTCCGCCGATTCAACTGCTGAGTTGGAATAAAACTATTAGAATACTGTTTACTGTTGAACGTTATGTACTACGTACAGGATGGTACAGTCTGGGACGATCTGAATGCAATATATATATATATATATATATATATATATAAAATCTCATACAACCTAAATAAAGAACCAATTGAACGAGGTTGCCAGAGATTTATATCCAGGCCCGAAATAAAAAAATTAATGAACGGCAAGTTTTCGTCCAACAAATTAATATGAGATATAGCAGCTGAAGACAAGACAGGAGGACATTACTCGAAGTAGGGCAGAATGAAAGAAATAAAAAAATTCTTCAGAATAGATACATAATTGAAAATCTCAAAAGAAACTAAGACCTGTCTTGAAGGAGAGCTAATTTTTAAAGTTAAAAGCAAACTTTGTGTTAATTGCAAGCTTCAAAGTATTTTTTTCTTGAAAATTTTTCTATTCTTGTGTTCTTGTCTTTTGATTCTTATATAGTAAACGATGGGCTGCTATATTTTTTATACGAATGAAAGCCTCATAGGCTACTTAACGAACCTAGAATTTAAAGGAAAAAATGAATACATCTGCATTCACATGGATTCATTCTCAGATAACAAACATAAATGAACACTTTTAAAGGCGGTATGATTTTTAGTTATCAATGGATTTCCATTTCAACAATTATAGTTCACTAGTTACTTGAAAGAGAGTGAGTTCTAATTCTCTTTCTGAGTGGTGATACCTTCTTGTAGTGAAAGAGTTTGCGTGTAGCCATGATCAGCAAAGTGTACTAGTCAGGACCACCCATACTAGGTTGGTTTGCTGCGAGTGATCAGACGAAAGCCTCCCATCATCACCAATCCATAATGGACAGCGTAGGAATGAAAACTAGCCAAACTCCTGACATGTCATATCTGAGGCATTTGTCCTGCACTGGACTGGAAATGGCAGTATTTGTTGTTGCTGTTGTAGAGTTTTAGTTACTCGGTGAATATCAGAAACCAAATTCATATTTATTTGATTACATAATGACTCATTCCCTTAGTCATGGTGACTTATCTGCATGATGACTCATTTTATAATCGAAAAAAGCACCTGCTTGTCCCGAGGCCAGATACCGATGGGATATAGTGCTACACTCATTGCGCTTTGTATACGCTCAAAATGACGCGTCGGATGTCGCCATTTAGTTTTAATTGGTGGCTTGACTGACCGTGATCAAAGAATACTTATCATGTTGAAGATCATTTAGAATAATTATCGACTCGTATTAAGTTGAAATAATTTCAAACAGAAACTTTGTCTCTTCATTAATGAATTCGAATGATGTTAAGTATTGAATCAAAAGTAAATAATAACTATGGTTTAGATGTAAGCAGTATATGAGTAAATATATTATTAATATTTATATGTCTTATTGTATGGGATTGCAGCCTCAGTGGCATTAATTTTATATAGGACTATCTCTATTGTCCTTATCTTATTATTTTCTTCCGTACTACAGTGTGTCTATAAACGGGAAATATTTATACTTTTCGAGAGGAAAAAATATCACGCCAAGTTGGGTATAGTCTTTTCATTAATTGTGAATCTACTAATATAAAGATGCACAAAGTAGTTTTTTTTAGATAAATTAGCAGGTTGCCCGAAATTAGATATGGTTATTTATGTATCACAGAGTAACTTTACACACTCGCTAAAGTCTGAAGTTCAAATTTGGGTTACTCTTTTAAAAAACAAAATCACTCTTAAGAATTTTCTGTATTTCCAACGCGATATCTTGACCCTAAAAGATTGTATGGACACTTTTCCACCTTTAAAATCCTTATGTCAAAGTTGGTGCCTTTTGGTGTTCTACTTAATGTCGCAGAAAAGTTTGACTTGTACCTTGAAGATTCCTCATAACAAAATAATTTATATATATAATTATATATATATATATATATATATGTATATATATATATATATATATATGTATATATACATATATATATATATATATATATGTATATGTATATATACATATACATATATATATATGTATATATACATATATATATATATATATATATATGTATATGTATATGTATCATATATATATATATATATATAATATAAAAATGACCCGATCTGGGTCGGTTTGGGATTCAATCAGTTTTAGGGAAACATGAATAGAGAGGGATTTCATGCACAAATGATAGCCGAGTTGATAATTTTACACACGCTATATTCTCTTAAGTTTACAAGGGCGCCCTTAATTATGATTACGTTACTTTACTAAGAAGAAGCCCTCAGAAAAATGGTACTCGGTTGGCACACATGTTGGCACCTGCCATTCTTTACGTGACACACTCGCTAGGCCTCCGAAACTACACTGTCTGTCCTATGGGGTTTTTACCCAAGCGCCCATACATGGGCGTCGCGATGCCTGATCAATGATTGGTTGTTTTGACCCGAAAGTCTCATAACAATCAATCCGGAGAGGGTTTGGTGACGCCAAGCCCAAGCTAACCTGTAACCGTCTTTTTCGTAGTGCCACCCAAGCCACAGCGTAACCGCCCTTCCTCTAACAAAGAAGAAAAATCTGTTGACACTTCACTTATCCCGATCAGTAACGGCCAACTTGACTGTGCTCAGTTCATCACTCCCTCCCCAGATTTTACATCCCGTAAAATTCACACTAAACAGATTTTTTTTTCTCTTTTTTTTTTTTTTTTTTTTCCACTGAGACAAAAAAACAGAGGGCCGGTTGGCGTGTTACAATTGCAAGTTACACAAAGATGAATGTCACGCCCACAATAGGTCATACAGAAACACAAAATTCAGGATTAATACATCATCACTGAAATTTGGAGCACAAAATCAGAAAAATAATAATGTTTTATCAACAGTTCCTTCAATGCAATAAAATTTTTATATGAACCGACAAATCATTACACACACAAAATAACGAAAATGATAAAAATTAAGAGAAACCAAAATGAATAACTTACAATCCCAGCACTCTTTGACACATTTACCATTATAAGAAAACCATTTCTAACACATCCGTGACACTGCAACAAGGAGCAAATTCAAACAGTGAATAATAATAAAAAAGAAAAATACTTATCAATAACCGAGCAATATGATTTCTCCTGAAAAACAAAAACATAAGTAATGATGTTCAATTTTCAACCCATGATTAGCAATTACCCGCAACAACACTGAAAACCTCCACAGAGACAAATGAAATTTTTAAAATACAGTACAACAACATTGAAAACACACATCAAACCATTGGTAACAACAAAATAAGTATCAACATAGGGTAACGAAATTTGAATTAATTCCAACATAAACGCAACAGAAATGTCTCAGTATGATGAATGAAATACTCGTGATATGTTTAGAACAAAACCAAAAAAAAACGAAACAAAATTTAATTCATCTTTTCACAAAACACTTGGAGTAACACACAAAATAAACCTGATTCCGTGATCTCAATCACCTTGTGGGAGACACTATCTCATGGCCCATGTCCTCTAGCACTCTCTCGTGCTCGAAGGACGGCACTGACACATGCTTGTGTCTCTTCCTCACTTTCCTACCTGTCCCCTGGGTGAATGGACCTTTGACGTCCATATGCACTCCATTAAACTTAAAAGGTACTAGCGACCATGTTCTGGCCCTTGGTATCACATGCTTATGGTTACCCATTGAGTTAGACACATGGCACTTATGGATAAACCTAATTCCTAAAAAAAAAAAAACTGACACTTGCCATCCTTAGGGACCTTTCTATACCTACATGCCACGCTTAAGGACTTACATCAATTACACAGATGACTTTCTCTACCAAAGGGGAAGGAAGAACACCGCTAGATCGGATTTCGCCTTCAATGAAGAACACATCCCTACGCATGCGCAAGAAATCCGGGAACTTGCTACTCCTACCTCAACCACACACTCATTCACGGGGCATGTACGCTGGGCTCCCCCACGGAAAACCCATTACTAGCACTCACTGTGATTCTCGCTCCCTCTCTCTCTCTCTGGAGTCATCAAGATCTTCCGTTTCCTACGCGCGCCATCCACAGATCTACTTGAACCTTAATTCTTTCGTTGTTGTTCCTTCTGCTTTACGTCGAGTTATTACATCCGATCTTCGTCGTAGGGTCACTGAGCCCATGGGTGGGCTCCGGCCATGTTAAGCACCGTGCACTCCTACGTTTTGCTGGCATCCGTAACGAGCGGTTCTTCAAACTCGTTACACACATGATTCCACCTCTATTCAAAGACGGGAATAGCATTCCTACTTCCATGAGCGGGAGCAGTGGTGAGGAGCTGCTGCTCCACCCCTCTAACCTCCTCAGGCACTCCCTGGGAAGGGGCACTACCACTTGCTGGCAAGGGGGTATCCCTTACTGCTCACTGGGGGAGCATCTGGCTCCCCTCCCCCACACTCTGGGGCAAAGATTGCTGAAGGACCCCTTGGCACTCCTGTCCCCAGTCCTTGTGGGTCTGACGGACGGCCCGAGGGACCCTTGGTCCCCTTCCCGCGTCGTCTTCCCCTTCCTCTCGATGGTAAAGGGGAAACATGATTTCTTGTGCCGACGCCGGGTTTTTTTTTTTTTTTTTTTTTTTTTTTAACAGCTATCAGAAGGTGGTTTGTGACCTGACATCCATAACACTACCGCTGGTCATCGTAGGGGCATAGAGCCCGTAGGTGGCCCCTTCCCCCACAGTTCCAACAACCGCCAGCCGCCACATTCCTACCTCCCTGACCTCTGCCTCTTCGAGGTTCTCTTCTACAAGCGCCCCATCCTTGGTAGGTTGTCGATGCAGGTTGGGTGCCGGGCTGCCTCGATGGTTGTGTAACTGCTATTTTATGTGGCGGGAAATCGTTCACCGAGTACCGGGCATAAAAGAGCTACAGGATTCATTTCTCCACTCTCTCCGTCATCGCCACTCGACGTCGAACCTCTAGTGTTAACCATTATCACTATTATCTTTTGTTTCCCTTTTTCAAAAATCTCACGTCGGCTAAAATCACTTAGCACAGACATTAATCTGTTAATATCCCACACCTGACACCATTTAATATGACCCGATCTGGGTCGTATTGGGGTGCAATCAGTTTTAGGGAAACATGAATAGAGAGGGATTTCATGCACAAATAATAGCCGAGTTGATAATTTTACACATGCTATATTCTCTTAAGTTTACAAGGGCGCCCTTAATTATGATTACGTTACGTTACGAAGAAAAAGCCCTCAGAAAAATGGTACTCGGTTGGCACACATGTTGGCACCTGCCATTCTTTACGTGACACACTCGCTAGGCCTCCGAAACTACACTGTCTATCCTATGGGGTTTTTATCCAAGCGCCCATACATGGGCATCACGATGCCTGATCAATGATTGGTTGTTTTGACCCGAAAGTCTCATAACAACCAATCCGGAGAGGGTTTGGTGACGCCAAGCCCAAGCTAACCTGTAACCGTCTTTTTCGTAGTGCCACCCCAGCCACAGCATAACCGTCCTTCCTCTAACAAAGAAGAAAAATCTGTTGACACTTCACTTATCCCGATCAGTAACGACCAACTTGACTGGGCTCAGTTCCTATATATATATATATATATATATATATCATCTCCTACGCCTATTGACGCAAAGGGCCTTGGTTGGATTTTGCCAGTTGTCTCTATCTTGAGCTTTTAACTCAGCACTTCTCCATTCATTATCTCCTACTTTGCGCTTCATAGTCATCAGCCATGTAGTCGGTGCTAGGCGGTATTTACCCTGCTGGTCGGTATATCTTAGGAATCCATGTTTGCCAACGGTTATACTCGTATGAGCAACTTAGTGGAGTAATGAGAGCTTTGGGTGCGGAGGAAATGCCCTCCTAAATATCGATGAAGTCACTGGCAGCAAGGTGACGGATTGGGTTTAAGGCGATGAACAAACTGTCTCTTCAGCTTCTACTCCTGCTGCCTGGCGGTTGATCTTACTAGAATTAGTATGGACCGGCAGGGGTCACTTGCCTTAGTTATATGGGCACTGCGCATCACAAGAAACTGGCTATCATTTGATGTATCTAGCTGATGGATCCTGTATGGATTTAATCAGTCAAAATAATCTATATATATGTATATATATATATATATATATATGTGTGTGTATATATATATATATATATATATATACACATTTATACATTATGTATATGTGCGTTTATGTGTGTAATTATGTATACATTTAACGTAATTTACATGTTGTGTAATATTTACTCTTATGGAGCTGCTATAATACTTATAAAATAAGTTAAAATAAAAGGTTTCGTTTAAGTGACTGTTAATTTTGTTTGGTGTTTGCTTAGTATGCTAAACATGAAATTTTATGTTCACCATTGTCTGGAAGTGTCATGATCAATATCAATAATTTTTATAATAGGATTTTACCCAAAAAGGGAATACTTACTTAAATTATTTCACGCGTTGTTCTTTATTCATTTTGTATTTATTTTCAATTTATTAGCCTAAAAGATATTATTATCATTATAAAGAATTCAAGTGTCTTGAAGAGCTTTTAATTTTTAAGAGGCCCTTTAACGCATTATTCATATTTCAATCTCCAGTGATGTCCTTTCTAAGCTCGTGTTATCTAAAAGTATTTGGGTCAAGTTCAGTTGCTTATGATTTAATTTTTATCAAATGAGCAATAGGAAGGTTCGTTTCCTTTTTTTTTTTTTTTATTATTTACTTTTGTGAATTCAAACCTTCACGCACACACGCACACACACACACACACACACACATATATATATATATATATATATGTATGTATGTATGTATATATGCATAGATAGATAGATAAATAGATAGATAGATAGATAGATAGATAGATAGATATATGTACTGTATATAAGGATACACACATATATGTGTATATATATATATATATATATGTGTGTGTGTGTGTGTGTGTGTGTATATATATATGCATACATAGATAGATAGATAGATATATGTACTGTATATAAGGATACACACACATATATATATATATATATATATATATATATATATATATATATATATAT
>NC_090725.1:93609333-93611833 GCF_036898095.1 Palaemon carinicauda | reverse complement strand
CCTCCTAGGAGGACATTCGTTCTAGTCGGGTTATTTATTTAGAAAATCTTAGGTCATGGATGCCACCAATAAATTTTGGAAATGATCCTGATCCGGATTTAAAGATAACATTCAAAACTACTCTTCGGATTTGAGCGAAATTTCCACCACAGATAGATCTTAGGTGATGGACGACTCCATTAACCTTTAGTGGAGGTGAAAGTCTATGATAGCTCTTGTTTACTGTTTGTTACGCAATCTTTTTTTACACACTACTACTGCCACATCTCTTCATTCACCTCAAATGCCTTTATCCATCATTGAACCTCACTTTTATAACCTCTTTTTAGATTTAAAGTATATTCCAAATATTCTAAATTGCCTACCCAGTTTGAATATAGTAATTTTCCAACTTGCTAGATACCGTAACCTCAGTTTTAACAACACTTGCCACCTTGGGGACGATGCTTAAAGAACTATTTTTTTTTTTTTTTTTTTTTAAATAACTGCTGTGCTAAGTTTACTCAATTAGACTTTTTACATATCCATGAAGTCACCATATATTCATTAATAGGCATCCATGACCACTTTATTAATGCCGAAAATGAGGAAGAATTACAGATAAAGGTGGTAGAGTGGCAAGAGACTTTGGAAAGGGCTGGCTTGAGGGTAAATGTGGTTACGCTTGAAGGCATGGTGAGCAGTAAGGAAGGTAGGGACAGGATAGCAATACGCGAAAGTAGAGGAACACTTATAAAATCGGTGGAACAGTTTAGAGACTTGGAATCTACTATAAATTAAGAGGGAGGATGTGAGGCCAAAGTTGAAAAAAGGATAAAAGCAGCATGGGGAAAGTGGAGGGAGGTAGTAGCAGGAGTGGTATGTGATAAGAAAATGCCAATCAAGGTAAAAGTCAAGATCTATAGCACAGGGGTTATGGTGGCCGATGTAGTAACATCCTTGATTGGTGAACGCCAGACTGGGGTTCGAGTACCACTCAAACTCGTTAGTTTCTTTGGTTGCTGCAACCTCACCATCCTTATGAGCTAAGGATGGGGGGGGGAGGGGTTTGGGGGACCCTATAGGTCTGTCTGCTGAGTTATCAGCAGCCATTGCCTGGCCCTCCTTGGTCCTAGCTTGGGTGGAGATGGGGCTTGGGCACTGATCATATGTACTGTATAAATGGTCAGTCTCTAATGCATTCTCCTGCTTGCTAAGGCAATGTCACTGTCCCTTGCCTCTGCCATTCATGAGAAGCCTTTAAATCTTTAAATAATAATAAGACCAGTGTTAATGTAGGGATCAGAAACTTGGGCTTTAAGACGAAAAGAGGTAGCAAAGCTTGAGAGAACAGAGATGATAATGCTGAGGTAGATTATGGGAATATCACTTCTTGAAAGATTGGAATATGATAAAATAAGAAGAATGGCAGGGATGGTAAAAAACTATATACAGAACTTGAATTTTACCCCAATGGTGGTGTGGAACCAAAATTAAAATAATTTTGGTAATATAGCAATTTATATAGAAACAAAGAGAGAGAAAGAAAGAAATAGACAAAGGGTAGGGAGATGGAATGGGGATGGAGAAAGAAGGCAAGCCGCTGATCTAGGGAGATGTGGCTAAGGTGGGTGGGGGGCACCGTTTAGAACTAGGTACCTACCATATCATCCATTTCTTGATGTGTTCAGTATAACTAGCTTTGTTGTTTTACTTTGAGCTTGGTAGTGAATTGGTTCTTGGTCTTCTTATATAAGTGTTTAGTAATTTCTCCAGTCACTGTGAGATGCTTGAAAAATTTCCTATGGGAAAATAATACCTTTGTGATAACTTTTCCTATAAACGACCCTATTGTTGGTGAAGAGTGTTTTTGTGTCTCCTCATCTTGTTTTCTTGAAGCAAATCACCAGCTGGCTTGATGAAACCATCGTAAAAAACAAAATCAAATGTCCTACTAATCTGGTAGGTTTCTAGCTGTAGCATTATTTAACCTGCTTAATGCAAATTTACACTGTAAGAAAACCTAATTCTACAGTCAGCATACCAGTCCAGAGAAATTTGGTAATAAGAGGAACTTGCATCATGGCACCAACTATTGTTAACATCGTATTAGTGCAGATGACCAAGAGTGAAAATTAAATACTAACCTTCCCTTTATCCTTGACCAAAGGCTATATATTTTTGTATCACCTTGGATCATTATCTTGGGTTCTTTCCTAGCTTGTATTCTTGAATATCTTGGTTTAATTGAGTATATGTATTATTTTATTAAATCTTTTTTCATCAATCCTTGTGTAAGTTTTTTTCTTTCTTTTTTTTTTGAAACAGGGCTTGAACTGAAAAATTTTAAAATTAATTGGAAATCTTTGGCAAATATGATCAGAATTAAAAAGTTCAATCTTCATCGGAGAGAGAAAATATTGTTCTAATTTGCATTTATTTCTGTAAAAATGGGTTTCATCTGACTCGCGTGACTTTGGAAACTCACCAACTGGTGTCGATTACAGAATTTTAAATGTTT
>NC_090725.1:93561833-93601833 GCF_036898095.1 Palaemon carinicauda | reverse complement strand
ATATATTTTTTTTGAAGAGTACTTTATCAGGTTGGAAAAGCTGAAAACAAAAATATATTAGTGTCTATATACAATAAAAAGAACTATAGAAAATGTCCCATCCTAAGTTATATAGATTTTTGGATACAATCCACTAAACCTAACCTTGTAATTTCTAGGTCACAGACCTAGCCGGTGCTATGCCCCTGAAACCCCCTTCCCAGGTCACTGACCTAGGACCCCCCTACCCAGGTCACTGACCTAGGACCCCCCTACCCAGGTCACTGACCTAGGACCCCCCTACCCAGGTCACTGACCTAGGACCCCCCTACCCAGGTCACTGACCTAGGACCCCCCCTACCCAGGTCACTGACCTAGGACCCCCCTACCCTGGTCACATGAACCAACAGAAGCGAATACTTGCAAATTGCAGAATGTCAATAAACAAATGAAAAATATCTCTGGAGCATAGGATGCTGATATTTTGTGCAATTTTCCATGGATTTATTATGCACCCCAGAAAACAATGTATAGAGGAGAAAGGTTATTTTCACCATTATTTATTGATTCCTCAGTAGATTTTCCCCACCCAAACCTTGGGTAAGTTATAAGCTACACTTAATAGGAACAAGAAGTATGGGTTGCATACAAGCTACACTAGCACCGAATATCCTCTACTTTAGTTTGCTCTCGTATCCATGCTGCTCCTTTACTGTCTCTTTAGTGTTATTCCCATCATTATTCTTTCCATTGCTCTTTCAGTTGTAACTAGCTCATGTTCTAAGGCTTTAGTAAGGCTCCAAGTTTCTGATACATAAAGTTAATACTGGTAGGGCCGTCTGATTAAATACTTTTGTTTTTATAGAAAGTGGCATTTTACTTTTCATAATCTCATTTGGTTTAGCTTACTAAAGGCCCTCTATCCTATACCTATCTATCTTTTAATTTGGGTCTCATGTCCTGGCGAAACACTTATTGTCTGACCTAAGAACGTATATGCATTAACAATCTCCAGAGGTTCTTTTATAACCGTTATTTGTTATCTGTCGGCATTTTCATTAAATGTCATCTTAGGTTTAGTCATGTTCCTTTTCAGTCCAACATTTTTGTTTTCTCTTTTTAGACCTTCTATCATCTTTTACAATTTCTCCCATAATTCACTAAAACCACAACTATGTCATCTGCAAATCTCATGTTTTCATAGGCAATACCTATTGATATTAATTCCTACATTTCCCAATCATAAATTTTGTAAACTTCTAGGCATGCTGTGAATTATTTAAGAGATATTAGTCTCTCCCTGTCTAACTCCTTTCCCAATCGGAATTTTCCCACTATCTTTATGTAGTTTTAGGATTGCTGTACTTCTTGTATGATTATCTTCAAGTGTTCTAACATAAGATTCATCTATTCATTGTGTTTGAAATGCTTTCATTACTGCTGAAGTTTTGGCAGAATTCTGTTAATTTTTCCATTAGCTGATTAATTATATAGATATGGCAATTGTTGACGAGCCACTTCTAAATCCAGCCTGCTCTCATGGTTGAGTAAAGTCTAGCTGTCCGTCTATTCACCCTAATATGATTTTTGTAAATATTTTTTATATTACTGAGAGTAAACTTATTGGACGGTAATTTTTCAGGACTTTTGTGTGTCCCTTTTGTGAATTAAAATAATTATAGTTTTTCCAAGCTGTAGGTATAGAGTATTTTTGCAGACATTTATATAAAGTTCTGCGAGTTTTGCTATTATGAAATCTTCACCTATTATTGAGTCAGTTCCTTTGCCATTTTTCGCTGATTTGCCTATTTCCATACCATTTATCATATATATATATATATATATATGTATATATATATATATATATACATAGTTATGTATATATGGGTATGTATATATATATATATATATATACAGTATATAGTTAGCTAGATATAGGTATATATATGTATACATAGGTATGTATACAGTATATGGGTATATATATATATATATATGTGTGTGTGTGTATATGTATATATATATATATATATTATATATATATATATATATATATTATATATATATATATATATATAGATGATAGATAGAAATGTGTGTGTATGTATATATGTATGTGTGTATATATATATATATATATGTATATATATATATATATATATGTATATATATATATATATATATACATATATATATATATATATATATGTAGGTAACTGAAAGTAGTTCATAGTGATGTGACTGATGTATTACATCATACTATATCGGCCATCTCTCTCTCTCTCTCTCTCTCTCTCTCTCTCTTTCTTTCCGTCATTATACATTTGCAGAAGTGTTTGTTTATTTGTGAATTATTTATCTTCCCATGCTTTTCATATTCAACCTGAAAAAGCACCAATGATATGATAATAAGTTCTGTAAAACAATAATTAGCTGTACAGTTACTCAACGATCTTAATGCCTTTTTCTTTTTTCTTTTTTATAACCAATTGACAATGGATTGTAATTCATTCTAGCGATAATAATATCTATTACCTATATCTAATGGAGTCCTACTACTGAATGGGACTAACATTGGGTTTTGAATAGAATAGTTAACATTTCAATAACTGAAATATAGACTTTGCTAAATGAAGAAGTTTAGTATTACTGGTAATTTCATGTAAACTCTCAATATGAATTTCGGTATACAATATAAATTTCCATTTCTCTCCCTTTTTGGTGTGTACTGTAATTCAAGCAGACAATTGTACTTAGCCGTTAACTAAAAGACAAAGGGTAATGTGTATAATATGACACTATCAGGGAGAAATTTGCCGAGATTGAGTGTTGGAAATTAAAACATATTATATTTTTTTTCAAAGCTACCCTTTTAGCTCCTCACGCTAAGACTAAATTCTCAAATGCAAATATTTCATTACTTTACTCTATTTATGAACCGCTATTTTTTTTCTAGTTCAGTTGTCTGTTTGAATAAATATTATGATATTCAGTGATAATATAAAATAAATTCATAGGGGAAGGCATTAGATTTATGATCAGATTGTGTCATTGCCATGGACTTAGTCATAGTTTAACACGTTTCAAAAAGAAAAAAAAAATCTTTGAAACACTGTTTTATGTCATAGATATCAGAAAATTCTTGGCCCGTACTGTTTACTGATTAGGCCTAATGATTCCTCACACACTGCATTGCACACACAGAAGAGGTTTAAAAGTCAGTCATCAAATCAATATTATGCTGTTATTGTAATTATTAGAAAGAATTTCTAAATTATCGGGGTATCGTCTATTTCTTGTGTATCGATATCAGTCTAGGAAAAAAAATGGGTATTGGTATCGGTCTATAAGAAAGTTGGGTATCAGTATCAGTATCGGTACATCTCTAGTTCGTAACCCTCTCCAATTTGTAAATAATTATGGGAGTTCCCTGTGGGAAACAGGGATTTCAGGGTGGGGAAACACCAAAAACGAGGGATCTCCAGAAATAATAATGGTCAAAAATGCATAAAACCACTAGATAACCAGTGTGAAAAATATATGCTTCATGTGATTGACGTGGAATTATAGTATCACAATTACCTGTAATTTATATCACGTCCTGCTCTCAAATGGTCTTTCCTCCACGTTAACACTGTCTGCTCGCAAATAATCATATCCCTGCTACTGGATATGCTGTGCATGAAAAACCATGTGGATCATTATTTCGGTCATATATTTTACCCTATGGTGAACAAAAATAGTTGTATGGTGAACGGAGATGGTTTTGAATATCGTCAAATACCAAAATATGCGTAATTAAACTAGGCCTCGAAACATAAAACTCCCCTATGGAGATATCTTGTGACAGTAGTCATCATGAAACTGATGAGGGGAGGTTGTAAACATATGAGAACTTATATATATATATATATATATATATATATATATATATATATATATATATATATATATATATATAATATATGTGTGTGTGTATATATATACTACATATATATACATATATACAGGGTGTCCCAGAATAATGTATACATTCTTTGGATTGTTACAACTTGTTCAGTTTATTGATATTAACGTGGAAAACAGATTCACAGAAGAGAAACAATGCACATTGGAAAAGTAATGATACATGAGGCAATTTGAGAATGTTAAAAAAAAAAGAATCTGTTTTACACGTTAATATCAATAAATTGAATCAGTTGTAACAATCCAAAGAGTTTATACATTCTTTTGGGACACCCTGTATGTATGTATATATATGTATACATATATATGTATATATATATATATATATATATATATATATATATACATAAATATGTATATATATATATAAATATATACATATATATATGTATATATATATATATATATATATACATATGCATATATATATATATATATATATATCTTATCAGTAGAAGCCGTTACTGGTTCACTGTAGAACAAGTCCCTTGCATGTCCTTCCACTTGCTTCTGTGTATGGTCTTTATTCCAGTCTTTACCCGCAAACTTTCTTAGTTTGTCAGTCCATCGTCTTCTCTTCTTTCTCCTGCTTCTATTGCAATCTCTAGAGATCCATTTCGTTATTCCTAATGTCCAGCTATTGTCTGTTGTTCTCATTATACATCCATTCCATACCCACTGCTTTTTCTTACAAGTTGTTAGAATATCCTCTAATTTAGTTTGCTCTCGTATCCATGTTACTATTTTTCTGTCTCTTAGTGTTATTTCTATCATGATTTTTTCTGTAGCTATTTCAGTTATCAATAGATTGTTCTAAAGCTTAAGTAAGGCTCCAAGGTTTTTTATACATATGTTAATACTGGTAAGATCATCTGATTAAATACTTTTCTATTTAGAGAAAGTGGCATTTATAATCTCATTTTATTTAAGAAATGCTCTCCATCTTATGCTTATCCTTCTTCCAAGTTAGGAATCGTGTCCTGGGGAAACGCTTACTGTTTGTCCTAACTACTTGTATTCACTGATAATCTCTAGATGTTTGTCTAGAACTCTTATTTGATTTTCCTGCAATTACATTGAACATTATCTTAGTTTTACTCATTCATTTTCAGTCGTACATTTCTCTATTATATTCTTGCATCATATTTTGTAATTTTTCCCATGATACACTAAACAGAACTATGTCATCTGCAAATTGTACGTTGTTAAGTTATTCGCCATAAATATTGATTCCTACATTTTCCTTATCTAAGTACAACTTCTAGGCATGCTGTGAATAATTCATGAGAGATGTGGTCTCCTGTTTTTATATAAATTGTATATATATATATATATATATATATGCATATATATATATATATATATATATATATATATATATATGCATATATATATATATATATATATATATGTGTGTGTGTGTGTGTGTATGTATATGTGTGTGTATGTACTATATAATACATATCCTCCAACTATACGGGAAGTAAAACACTCCTAAAACTACATAAAGAAAGTGATAAAGTTAGATAGGGACCCCATCTCTCCTATATTATTCATGCTGCCTAAGAGAAGTTTGTAAGAATTTGGATTGGGAAAATATATGAATTAGGATTAATGGAGAAACCTTAACAACTTTAAGATTTGCAGATGACATAGTTCGGTTTAGTAAATCATGGGAGGCGTTGCATAAGATGATGTAAGATCTTACTGAAGAAAGCAGAAATTTAAGACTGCCAATGTCCACTTATTTTTCTTTTATGTTGTTAGAATATCATCTACTTTCGTTTGCTCTCATATCCTTGTTGCTCTTTTACAGTTTATCAATGGTATTCCCATCATTATTCTTTCCATTGCTCTGAGTTGTAACTAACTCTTATTTAAGGATTTAGTGAGGCTATAATTTCTGATGAATAAAATAAAACTGGTAGGACCATGTAATTAGATACCTTTATTTTGAGAGAAAGTCGCATATTTCATTTTATAATCTCATTTCCTTTACCAAAAGCTCTCCATCCAATGCTTATCCTTCTTGTACTTTCGGGCTCATGTTCTGGGGAAATACTGTCTGTCTTAGCATCTTCATTGAACATTCATCATCATCTACTCCCAAGCCCATGGACGCAAATGGCCTCGGTTAGATTTCGCCAGTCGTCACCATCTTAAGATTTTAACTCGATACCCCTCCATTCATTATCATCTACTTCGCGCTTCATAGTCCTCAGCCATGTAGGCCTGGGTCCTACAACTCTTCTAGTGCCTTGTGGAACCCAGCTGAACGTTTGGTGAACTAAACTTTCTTGGGGAGTGCGAAGAGCATGCCCAAACCTTCTCCATCTACCCATCAACATAATCTCATCCACATATGGCACTCAAGTAATCTCTTTTATAGATTCATTTCTAATCCAGTCCTGCCATTTCACTCCCAATATCCTTTTGAGGGCTTTGTTCGTAAATCTACTAAATCTATTGGAGATTGTTTTATTGTCATACCATGACGTATGTCCATAGAGTAACACCGATCTCACTAAACTGATATATAGTCTTATTTTTATATGGAATCTCAGGTGATTTGATTTCCAATTTTACTTAACCTAGCCATTGGCTGATTTGCTTTTTTCAATCTTTCACTAATCTCTAATGCTAAAGACCCTATATTGGAGATGATAGTTCCTAAATACTTAAATGATTCTACCTCATTTATCCTTTCTCCTTCCAATGACATTTCATCTTCCATTGCATACTCCATTCTCATCATCTCTCTCTTTCTTCTATTTATCTTCAGACCGACCTCGTGTGATATTTTATTCATTCTGGTAAGCAAGCATTGTAAATCTTGTGGTGTTCCGCTAACAAGGTCTGCTAAATTCCTATCACCAATCCTTCTCCACAATATGTGACTACAAAATCCATGAGGAGGATGAACTACATGGGTAGCAACACATTTCCTTGGAGTACTCTGCTGTTCACTGGAAATTCATTTGATAAGACTCCATTAACATTAACTTTGCACTTGCTATGCTCATGAATAGACTTAATCAAATTTACATATTTAAGAGGAATTTCATAATAATGCAGGACTCCACAAAATTGGCCAGTGCACACTATCAAAGGCTTTATCATAGTCCACAAATACCATCAAATGGGGATTACTATATTAAATGCATTGTTGTACAACATGTTTCAAAATGAAAATTTGTTCAGTGCAACTTCTACCTTTTCTAAATCCTTCTTGTTCATCTCACCACTTTACATCAATCTTACTCTCCAATCTCTTTAGAATAAGCATACTATATATATACTTTCATAACAACTGACGTTAGTGTTATGCCTCTGTAATTTTTGCAATCAGTCTAGTCATTTTTTTTTTTTTTTTTTTTTTGCTATTTTCACCAACACTCCTAACTCCCATTCATCTGATCTTGCTTCTTCATGCCACATTCTACAAAATAATCTTGTAAGTAGTCAGGGAGCCACTTCATTTTTGGCCAGTATCATCTCGACAGTTATTCCATCGTATCCAGGGGCTTTCCATCTCTTTAGTTTTTTTAGGATAGCTTCGACTTCAAACACACTTAATTCATTCATGGACACATCAATGTCTTCATCAGTTTCAGGTATATAAATAAAATTGTTCCCTTCAAATATCCTATTCATAACCTCAGTAAAGTGTTCCAGCCAAAGTTGTCTTTCTTCATCTTCTGTTGCTATAACAGAATAATCTCTATTTTTGTTAGGCATATATTTCATTAATAATTCTATGAACAATTCTTACACCATAGTCAGTTCCTGAATTCATAGCATAGTCGGCCTCATCTGCTTTACTCTCTTGAATATTTTCTTCAGTCATTCCTGGCTTTTCTTTTGACCTCGCTATCAATACTGGAATACTTAGGATGCTCTACCTTGTAATTTTCATCACTTCCTCGAAAACGTTCAACAATCAATTTCTATCTTTGTCTCCTATTTATAGTATCCCAAGTATCATTCGATATCCATGGCTTTCTCCTTGTAACTACGTGTTCCAAGACTTCACTATCAACTGACTGATTTATGTTCTTGATATCACACCATTCATCATTAATTGTCTGTTTGCTGTGTCTTAAAGTCCCTAAGAATGTAAATCAATTCCTACATTCAATTGCAAATGTTTCTCTGTGCTCATCCTCTAAAAGCCTTGTTGTATTAAACCTAGGTGTTCTATCTATCTGTCTATTGGGTGCTTTCAGTTTTAATTTCAGTGTGGCAATGAGGAGCTGGTGATCACTACCATTATCTGCACCTCTATAGCTTCTTACATTTCTCAGAGTCCTCCTTATCTCTCTATTAATGGCAATGTGATCTATGAGATTTATGTATTTGCCACATGGTGAAGTCCATGTATACTTGTGGAAGTTCTTGTGTTGAAAAAGAGTACCCCCAATGACAAGATTGTTTGCTTAACAGAAACTTATGAAATGTGCTCTATTTTCAATTGCAATTTCATAAACTCCCTCGACACCCATCACATTCTCTTTCCCTTCATTATTTCTTCCAATTTTAACATTGAAGTCGCCAATCCCAATTTTCATATCTCTCAGGGATCTCATTTATTACTCTCTGCAGTTCTTCATAGTATTCATCTTACTCCCTCTTCAAGGGAATCATTTTTTGGGACATGCCAAACAATAATACTCACATTGCACTGCTTTGATTTGAACTCTGTAACAATCTACTATTTACAGCTCTTCACTCGGTTAATGCCTTTTCTGCTCTTGGTGACACCATCATTCCTACCCCTTCTCTTCCAACTTCATCTGATCTTCCTGAGTATATATACATATTGCCTTGGTCTAAAGTTTCCTTACCAATCCCCTTACAAAGTGTTTCACTCAGGGCCAAGATATCCAAACTATATTTCATAAATTCACTATCCACATCCTGTAACTTCCCAATCTGATTCATGGTTCTAACATTTCAATTATCTATTTTAATTTTTTTTTTCTTTTTTTTTTAGTATTTATGAATTGAGATTTTTAGCACTCCGCTACGCCTGGGACTTTGGGTCATTCTGTCATCTTTTGTTTCCATGACTGACTAAATCCATAGAGGATTCATTGGCTAGATACATCAAAGGATAGCCAGTTCTTTGTGATGCGCAGTGCTTATCTAACTAAGGCAAGTGACCCCTGCCGGTCCATACTAATTCTAGTAAGATCAACCACGAGGTATCAAGAGTAAAGGCCGAAGAGATAGTTTGTCCATCACCTTGAACCCATCCTGACACCCTGCTGCCAGTGACTTCATCGAGATTTAGGGGGATATTTCTTTCACATCCAAAGCTCTCATTACTCCACCAAGTTGCTCATCCGCTTATACGAGCATAGCCGTTGGCAAACATAGATTCTTAAGATATACCGCCTAGCATGGTTTGGTAAGATATATCGCCTAACATTATCGTAATTTGATAATTAATCCTGCAATTCTATTACTAGTTTAACAAAATTCTTTTATGTTACCCATGTTACCTGCAAGGCTTAAATTGATAAGAAAACCCACTCCATTTTCTTTGTTCCTTTTATGTTCTCTGGAGCATAATATATGGCAGTCCTTTAATTCTATATAAGAGTACCCAGTTCTTTTGATTATACTCAGTACTACTATATCCCTATTTCAGCTCTTTTTCTTCCCTAAACTGGGTCTTGACCTTGTATGTTCAAAAGTTCAGTTCCCAAAGGTGGCCTGTTCTAATCCAGAGATTTTAAAGCACCCCATGCAGTGGTATGTAATAGCTTACCGTGTTGGGCAGTTGCTTCATTGCTGTTGGGGACTGGGTTGTGTAATGTCTTTTTTTCTTGTCCAGTTTTCTCCACCACGATGGCCTCTGTGGATTGGTGATGGTAGAAGATATTTGTGTGATCTCCCACGGCAAACCAACCTATTATGGATGGCTTTGACTAGTGTAGCTTTGTTGATCATGGCAATGCGCATACCTTTTCAGCTTGTTAAGGTATCCCTAATAAGAAAGTTATTTATATATGTGTATATACATACATATATATATATATATATATATATATATATATATATATATATATATATATATTCATTTATATTCACTTTTATGTATTATATAATTTCATGTGTATATATATATATATATATATATATATATATATATATATATATATATATATATATATATATCCCTTGTCAACGGATAGTGAGACATCGGAACATGGGTTTTTTTTTCACTTTATTACGAAAAGGTGTGTGAATACACTTGTACACAGCTGATACTCTCAGACGAGTGTACCTTGTCTAATGATTGCCCGAATGGTATGACTAACCCTCAGCAAGTAAGATGCAATGTTGCTATATCAATATGCTGAATTGTTAGGTTTTGTGAAATTCTCCACTGTGATGGAAATATACTGTCACCAATAGGGCCTAAACACATCACCTTATGAGAGTTTGTACACGTTACGTATAACAGAGTTTAGTGATTGCACCTTCCAATTTATGACAGTCAGTACGCTTGAAAAGGTCATTAAGCTCATTGTATAAACACATATTTTCCATACAAGGATTAGGACATCTATATATATATATATATATATATATATATATATATATATATATATATATATATATATTATATTGATATAGTAGATATACTGTATATATATATATATATATATATATATATATATATATATATATATATATATATATATATATATATATATATATATACATTTTTGGGCTCAAGCCATGTCGTCCTGATGGAAGTTCCTGTAGGGTAGCTTCCTAGGGTATATTACAGCTACGGTGATATTCCCAGAGAATTTACCTTAAGGTACCAGAATTCTAACTCCTGGAGCGAGTATCCCTCGTGAAAGGGATATCACGACATATCAGAGGACGTATTCTTGACACGCCACATGGCAATCTGCATCCTGGACAGAGATTTCGTCTCGTAGGAGGGATTGGCAAGAAACGAATTCGGGAAAGAAAAAGGGGAGCCGCTCCCAAGGCTTCCTTATCCTCCGATTCGTATGCGTGCCTGGCGCCAAGCCTGGCGCCATCTGTATTCCTTTTTGCGTAGCTTAACAACTCGGTGTTTTTTCCTGTGTTTCTCGCAAATCTTGGATTTATTCTACTTTTCATGGCTTCTCCGTCTTCGTCGGCCTCTGATAAGTTGAGTATAATGTCTTTTATGTATAAATGTAGGCTCTTGGTAAATTTTGTGTGATTAATAGGATTAATCTTTGATACAAGAGCCGTAGCCTACCAGAGGCGTCCTGGACGCTGTCGCTCGCTAGGTATAAGTTTAGTTAGTCAGAGCGACATTCCTGGTTGTTTTGCTTTAATAAATTTTAGCTATTTAGCATTACATAGGATTTCCTTTCGTGCTTAGTATTATTTTGGCGAAGTATTTGCCATTCTGGCCTACGCTAGGCCATGTAGCCTAGTCGTTTGGTCCTAGTACTTCATGCATGATTTTGGTTTTTCCGAGTGTAATAAAAATTTTATTGAAGCTTTAGGCTATGTTTTATACATTTAAGACTGTGTGGAATATTTCCAAGATAGTATACGAGTGAGTTTCGGTGATTTAGGTAATCGATTCTCTTGGTGCCTAGGCTAAGTTGCTTATGGAGCCTTAGTATACTTTATCATACTCCCCGGTTGCTTTCTTTTCTTCGGAGAAGGTATGCAATCCCTTTCCCTCTGTTTAAGCCTTGGGCTTATCCCTAAGTGGTTTTTTCCGAATTTATTTTCGATAAAACTATACTGGGGTGTTACTGTACCTTCCTGTTCCTGTAGTATGGTTCAAAGAGGGGCAGAACAACAGAGTTTTTTAGTCTGAGTCTGTGTTTGTCTGGCTTGGGGCAGAGTCTCCCTCGCTGGCCTGACACAGACAAAGGGGGCTTAACCTCCTTAGGTCACTACCGAAGGTTTCTGTGGATATGATTCCTTCTTTTGTGATCTACCAAACTAGTCCTTGTTGCTGTTCTCGGGGGAGGATAAGTTTCTTTCCCTGGGAGTAGCAACACCTTCCTTGCTTTGGTGCTCTGGGAGCTGGCAAGTATTGCTGGCCTTCCCCCTTAGATCTCCCTTAGGCTAAGATAAGCTTCTTGGTTGCGGGTGATCTGTCACTAAAGCAAGGTTGGTAGGACCCTCTTGTCCCTTCCCCCTCTTTCTCCGTAATGGCCTAGCCATTACTGTACTGTACGTCGTTCTACATCTGGACCTAGTATAGGTTAGGATGTGGAATTGACTCAGCCCCTTGCCGGCCGGCAGAGCTGCCAGCCGGCAAGGGTCTTATATTTTTGAGTGCAGCCCGGACCTCTCTTGGTCCCTCATCCATGCCTGCCTGTAGAGCCAGACGGCATTGGTCAGGAAGCCTGAATTAGATTCTCCCCTTCCTTATATGCACTCTTTCGGATTGCCGGGCTTGGAGGTAGTGTACACTCTTATCCCGGCATCCATTCTATTTTTCTTCTAGTGCTGTACCCGACCCGGCTGCCGGCCTAAGAGGCCGGCAGCCGGGCAGGTGTAGTCCTCTGGTTCTTTTGCTGCCGGCTGGCATCGGTCTTGTACCTTTGCCGGCCGGCTTATGTCAGCCCTTGTCTGCCGGTCACCAAGAGTGTGGCCGGCAGCTGGGTACTACCTTGTGTAGTTGCCGGCCGGCAGCCATTGCCGGCCGACATTGGCTGTTGCCGGCCGGCAGTTGCTGCCGACCGGCACATGCATTTGAACCAGAGTGCTGCTGCCTTATAGCTGTTAAGTAGTATACTTTAAAGCTTGCCGGCCGGCACGTATCCCCCTATACTGTACTAGTATTCTTCAGTATAACATATACAGTAAGAAGAAAACTATGGTAAGGGTTTTGGTACAGCACTGTGTGTTCTAACACTATTGTGTTTTCTTACACATCCCTTTGCTGTTGCCCTACAGATAGGAAAGTGAGTTCTTTCCTGTCTATTATCCAGGTTTTTAAAATCATTGCTTAGGTGTGAGCTCCACCTGTTTCCTCTGGAAACTTTGCATTGGTTACTGTAGAAGAGATTAACCATTTGATTTTATTATCTGGAAGGCTGCAGCAATGGGTTGTGAGGGAAACACAAGTGTGTGTCTTTCCTTTATGAATTGTTATGCTATACTATGCATATCCAGTGATACATAGTTCACTTGATACTCACGGAAATTTCTTCTCTTTACAGAAGGACACTCTGAAGTGCGGAAGTGCTTTCTGCAACGTCCGCAGCAAGAACCTCTGCGGACATGAGTTTTGTAGGAGACACGCAGCATACGCTGTCTCCAAGGATGATCTCCGGTATTGGGACCCTCAGGTATGTACTGTGTGCACTAACCTGATTACTGAGACCTTTGATTCCCCTAGGACGGAGGAATCAAGGAATATAGCTAGGAAGAAGCTTCGTACCTGGGTAAGGGGCTTCCAAAAGAACACTTCTGGCCTTATCTTCCAAGTGAGAAGATGAGGGCGTATCTTTTCCCTAAGGCATCAGCTGATGCAGTGATTCCCCAGCCTCAAGAGGAGATCCCCTAAGTTCAGATCCAGTTGGATGCTGAAGTCGCGGTCGCGATGCAAGACATCCAGTTAGATGACAGGATGTCTGATGTGGACGAGTGTCTGGAGGAAGACCTCCTGTTAGAAGCCCAGGATGAAGTTCAAGCCCCAGACGTTGTAGAGATAGACGTCGAAGAGGTGTCGGCTACTCCGGTTCAGATTCCGGAGCCTATTCCCTCAACATCGGCCGGTCTCCCAGTAGAGCTGGGACAGGCCCTCTCTTCTATTGTTGGAATGATCCAACAAATGCAGAAGGAGAATCAGGAGAAGGCGGCTGCAATGGAACTGCGAATGCAGTGCCTTGCAGAATCACATGGGCCCCAGAAAAAGCTCAATGTGAAAGACCTTCCCTTGTGCTCAGATGCTAACCCATGGAGGTATGCTGAGCACATGCCGATGACGACTGGAAAGATCGTCATCTCGGATAAGCTGGGCTCAGTTCCCCTGGAGGAGGTGGAATTCTGGCCCAGGAAGGCATCATATCCGGACTGTTATGTCCGGCTGAGGAAGGAACCAGCTTCAAAGGAGGAGACAGAGCCGAAGGAGGTCATAGTGATGGACCATGCTAAGGCTCAAGCTCTACTTTCATCCTCGATGAAAGAGAGGGGCTTCTCTAACTCAAAGGTAGCCGCATTGAACAGGAAGCTCCCTTCCTTTGTGTCCTCGCCTACTAGAGCCTTCCCCTTTTTACAGAAAGGGTTTCTGGCTGTACCAAAAGCAGTCGAGGCCGGCAAGCCTTGCCCCTCCCTAGAGGAGTGTAAACCCTTGTCGCTGGCCCTGCCTATGGACAACAAAGACTGGAAGGACGTCCATCTTACGTTCTCAGTTGGAAAGTTGGAGGCTGATATTGCCGGACGTCAGTTCGGCGAGGACCTCCCTAAGCTATCTGACTTTCTTTTGCGAAGAGAGTTCGATACAAAAGAAAGACTGACTGCCTCAATGTCTCTTCAGACTACTCTCGAGACGATGGCAAGTGACCCCAAGGTCCATGAAATGTTCATGGTAGTGGCCAAGACACATCTGGCCACAGTGACGAAGGACCTTTATGGCTTCGTCAAGGCAAGGAGAGCTTGTAGGGAGTTCGTGTTTACCTCGGCTACGGTGAGGCACGAGCCAAGGAAAATAATCTCCTCCAACATTTGGGGAAAAGACCTTTTCCCTACCGACTTGGTCAAAGAAGTTGTTGATAAGGCCGCCTTGGAGAATAGAAACCTTCTCCAGAAGTGGGGCCTGGCTATCAAAAGAAAGTCTTCATGGATGAGGGTCCTCAACCAAAGAGGAAGACTATGAGGACTAGGCTACCGTCTCGGCCAGCCAAGCCTGTTAGACAGCAACAGCAACGGCAATTGCCATTGCCCCCAGTGCCCCAGATCGTGGCACAAACCCCGACCACTTTTCAGTGGGTACCCCAGGCCGTGTCGACACAGTCCACGGCATTCACCCCAGCGTTCGAAGGGCAGTCTACTTCCTTTCGAGCAAAGCCTAGAGGAGCAGCCAGAGGCTCGTCTAGACGCCCCTCAAGGGGAAGGGGATTCAGGGGTGGTCGTGGTCAGGAAGGCAAGACCTCAGGACGGCAGTCCAAGTGAGGTGATACCGGTAGGAGGGAGACTTCTGAAATTTCGGGATCGGTGGACCTTCAATCCCTGGGCCCACAGCCTACTCAAGAATGGACTGGGCGGGAGCTGGTACAGCACTCCACCCCCGTGCCTTCGGTTTTTCCAACACTCCTCCCCCGTTATGGAGGAGTACGTTCAAGAACTGTTGGAGAAAAAAGGTGATCCGAAGGGTGAAGCCCATCAATTTCTAAGGGAGGCTGTTTTGTGTTCCCAAGAAAGACTTGGAAAAGCTCAGAGTCATTCTGGACTTGTCGCCACTCAACAAGTTCATAGTGAATTGAAAATTCAAAATGCTAACACTGCAACACATAAGGACCTTACTGCCCAAGAGGGCATATTCCGTCTCTATAGACTTGTCAGACGCCTATTGGCACATTCCAATTAGCCATCGACTCTCCCCCTACCTAGGGTTCAGGCTACAATGAAGACTATACGCCTTCGGAGCCATGCCATTCGGGCTAAACATAGCCCCAAGGATTTTTACGAAGCTTGCGAGCGTAGCTCTCAAACACTTACGCCTAAAGGGAATTCAGGTAGTAGCCTACCTGGACGACTGGTTGGTGTGGGCAGCATCCGAGACAGAATGCTTGCAAGCTTCCAGTCAAGTGATCCAGTTCCTAGAGTACCTAGGCTTCAAGATCAAAAAAAAAAAAAAAAGTCTCGACTTTCTCCATCTCAAAAGTTCCAGTGGCTGGGAATCCACTGGGACCTTTTGTCACACCGTTTCTCCATCCCGGCGAAGAAAAGGAAGGAGATAGCGGGTTCTGTCAAGAGACTTCTAGATTCCGAAAGGATATCAAGACGCGAGCAGGAGAGGGTACTGCGCTCTCTCCAGTTTGCTTCGGTGACAGACCCAGTGCTAAGAGCACAGCTAAAGGATGCAATCGGAGTTTGGAGAAGTTATGCATCAAACGCGCGAAGAGATCTGAGAAGACCAGCCGCTTCGGCTAAATACTCTTCTCAGGCCTTGGTCCCAAGCCAGACATCTAAAGAAGTCGGTTCTTCTTCAGCCACCTCCCCCGTCGGTGACGATTCACTCAGACGCCTCGAAGGAGGGATGGGGAGGTCACTCTCATCGGAAAAAAGTCCAGGGGACTTGGTCCAAGCTATTCAAGACCTTTCACATAAAACTTTCTAGAAGCTAGGGCAGTGCTCCTTACCTTAAAGAAAGTCTCCCGGCGTCACTCGATCCACATAAGGTTGGTGATGGACAGCGAGGTAGTGTGAGATACTTGAATCGACAAGGATCGAGGTCACCACCTCTCAACCAGGTGATGTTGGCCATCTTCCATTTGGCGGAAAAGAAGAAGTGGTACCTGTCGGCAGTTCACCTTCAAGGAGTCCGCAATGTGACAGCGGACGCTCTATCCAGGTTCACATCGATAGAGTCGGAATGGTCCTTAGACGCAGGATCATTCTCCTTCATTCTGAATCAGTCCCAGAACTGCAGATAGACCTCTTTGCGACGAAAGACAACAAGAAGTTGCCCCTGTACGTGCCCCGTACGAGGACCCCTTAGCGGAAGCAGTGGACGCGATGTCCCTCGACTGGAACAGATGGTCCAAGATTTATCTGTTCCCTCCTCACAACCTTCTGTTGAGGGTCCTCAACAAACTGAGATCCTTCAAGGGGTAGCGGCAATAGTGGCCCACAAGTGGCCGAACAGCGTGTGGTTCCTCCTGGCATTGGAACTGCAGCTGAAGTTTGTACCGCTACCAGATCCAGTTCTGACCCAGCGAGTCCAGAAGTCAACTGTCTGCGCTTCATTACAGAAAACCCGGACCCTGCAGCTCATGATTTTCTCTCCCTAGCGGTGAGAAAGCGTTTCGGGATTTCGAAAGCCAGCATAGACTTCCTTGAGGAATATAAGTGCAAATCTACTAGAAGGCAATATGAGTCATCTTGGAGAAAATGGGTGGCCTTTTGTCAAGGCGAAGAATCCGCAGGAGATCTTGACAGACTTCTGCTTATCTTTCTTCTCCACCTCCATGGTCAAGGATTGGCAGCTAACACGATTTCAGCGTGTAAGTCTGCTTTGACAAGACCCATTCTATATGCCTTCCAGGTCGACCTAGGTTACGAGATCTTTAATAAAGTCCCGAAAGCCTGTGCTAGGCTCAGACCTTCAGCACCTCCTAAGCCCATTTCATGGTCTTTAGACAAGTTCTTCATTTCGCTTCTCTGTTGAGCAATGAAGAGTGTGCGTTAAAGGATTTGACACAAAAAGTTATTTTCCTATTTTGCACTCGCGTCCGGGGCCAGGGTTAGTGAGATTGTAGCCTCTCGAGAGAGGCAGGTCGTGTTCAGTTCCTGGATGGGGGAGAACTGAACCTGTTTCCGGATCCTACGTTTCTCGCCAAGAATGAGTTACCCACCAACAGGTGGGGTCCCTGGAGAATCTGCCCTCTGAAAGAAGATGCATCTCTATGTCCATTAGAATGCCTAAAGGTCTATCTTCATAGAACTTCAGACTTCATGGGTGGTCAACTATTCAGGGGAGAAACATCAGGCTCAAATTTATCTCTGAATCAACTCAGAGCGAAAATCACATATTTTATTCGCAGAGCGGATCCTGACAATACACCCGCAGGTCACGATCCGAGGAAAGTTGCCTCATCCTTAAATTTCTTTAATTGTATGGATTTTGAACATCTCCGTTCATACACTGGCTGGAAGTCTTCCAGAGTGTTCTTTCGCCACTATGCGAAGCAAGTAGAGGAACTAAAGAGATCTGTGGTAGCAGTGGGTCGCGGTGTTAACCCTACTGTTTAACTCTGCGAGGAACAGTGGTCTTAATTGGGACGATTAATTCCAGGGTGAGTGTGTAGTTACATTCTGTACTACAAACTAAGTGAGGGCACTGTGTTGCCCATGTAGACTGTTCCATTTCCGAAGGTGAACCTAGCATAAGTGCAGACATGTGTACCGAGCGTTTCTAACGCTAATGTCATTGATTTGTAATACAGACTTTTATGACTTTGATACCTCGGTATCTTAAAAGTGGCATTTAATGTTTTTTCTTTCAGACAAACAAGCTCTGTTTACTATCATACTTATGCTTAAAGTTTTGGGTTATCCTCTACTTATGTATATATATATATATATATATAAATATATATATATATATATATATATATATATATATTGTGGTTAACCTGTCTATTTATTGCCTGTCAATAAACTGGTTCTTGAGAACCTTGCGTCTCCTTCACCTGTGTCAATTTATTGGTATAATTGAGCATTCATTCTATGTACCTTATCTGGGATAATTCTAATAGAATTGTTCCTTTATGCAAGCTATGTTGCATTGGTTTTCCTCCTATGCGGATATAAAACCTTTGTCCAATACAAGTATTGTGCGGGGAACTGGTCGATATTTCATATTGACGCAGTGGTTCTTTACAAACTATACTTTACTTAATATAGGGCGAGACCACTATATTAGCTTGCCTGGTATTCATACATAGGTATATGTACTCTTCGAGACTTTTCCAGAGTCTAGTAGGACTCTCCCTGTAGGGGGCAGGAAACTCTAACATGGTTTATAGTTAGTTGGAAAGATGTATAACGGTAACATCTTAGGTCTCTAGGTTTAGTCGACCGGGAAAAATTACATCCGGGGAGTACGGCACGTTCTGAGAATCCACAGATACAGTAATGCTCTGGTACACTTCCATCAGGACGACATGGCTTGAGCCCAAAAAACGGATTTTGAGCGAAGCGAAAAATCTATTTTTGGGTGAGATGGCCATGTCGTCCTGATGGACACGCCCTTGCCTTTCTAAGAAAGGGCTGTAGGACCCCTCCCTACATACAGTATCTGTAGCACCTCGTGTACGCTACAAGGAATACAGATGGCGCCAGGATTAGCGCCAGGCACGCATACGAATCGGAGGATAAGGAAGCCTTGGGAGCGGCTCCCCTTTTTCTTTCCCGAATTCGTTTCTTGCCAATCCCTCCTACGAGACGAAATCTCTGTCCAGAATGCAGATTGCCATGTGGCGTGTCAAGAATACGTCCTCTGATATGTCGCGATATCCCTTTCACGAGGGATACTCGCTCCAGGAGTTAGAATTCTGGTACCTTAAGGTAAATTCTCTGGGAATATCGCCGTAGTTGTAATATACCCTAGGAAGCTACCCTATAGGAACTTCCATCAGGACGACATGGCCATCTCACCCAAAAATAGATTTTTCGCTTCCCTCAAAATCAGTTATATATATATATATATATATATATATATCTTATATATATTTAATTTTTTACATATATTTATATTGATATAGTAGATATATATATATATATATATATATAATTTTTTACATATATTTATATTGATATAGTAGATATATATATATATATATATATATTTATATAAATATATATATATATATATATATATACATACATATACATATATATATATATATATATATACATACATATATATATATATATATATATACATACATATATATATATATATATATCATTACTTGTTGCTAGGCCACTCCAGGAAAAAGGCCGGAGACATGTCCTTCCACGCACGTCTGTTAATGCTATTAGGAGCATTCAATAAAATCATTACAAATTTATTAAAACTATTTATCAAGAAATCTATCAGCCAGGTCGACTAATAGCAACCGGTATGATTTAATTTATTTGTCCTCTGGCATTTGGGGGTGGGCCATGTATAATGTGTATTCTTGAAAAGTCGTTCGTCAAATTTTGTCTTCGCTAAGATTTGATAATGTCGGAGATTTCCTGGAACTAGTTCCAGAATTGTAAATCCATGAGATTAATTATAGATAGACTTTGAAGATTTGTCGTCATTCGCTAACTGCGAACAGGGAAGCCAGATGGTCATAGCTAAAATCGACCGTTTTGTTCTTTTATGTAGAACATTTGTATTAAATGTTTTGTATATTTTTGCAGTGTGAAGATCGATAGTACTACCATTCGTGGTCCGCGGTCTAACTTTAAGAATAATTTTGTGTCATACCTTATAATTTCATTCTATGAGGAGAATTTTCGTCATTTGATTTCCAAAATTAAATTTTTACTTCAATTTTTATATATATATATATATATATATATATATACACTGTATATGTGTGTGTATATAATTTTACTAAGTATCATCCCAACTACATAATTCAATTATTTCAGTAGTTTTCAGGTTTGCACCAAATTTAATAGAAACTTGAAATGTTTACCTATACAGGCCAGCTGATTATACCACAACTTGGCACGTAATAGGAAAGGTTAGCTAATCCTGATTGATTTATTGAGATTTAAGGATACCAAATCCAGCCAATGTGCCTTAGAGAACAACTCTTGACTAAATTAATTCAAAATTTAGAGTTTTTGTCTCATGAGTGTGCAATATATAGGGAAATGCATTTATACTTATTAGCTTTAAGTTTTTCTCGAGTCCTCAGTAACATGTATATCTATAGGAAACCCAGGTTTATTTTTGGCTTGCGTTTTCGTATTTTGACTGTTGTGACTGCTAACAAGGTTTGTGCTACCTGTGTATAAATTCATGTCTTATATATATATATATATATATATGTGTGTGTGTGTGTGTGTGTGTGTATATATATATATATATATATATATATATCATCATCATCATCTCCTCCTCCTACGCCTATTGACGCAAGGGCCTCGGTTAGATTTCGTTTTTTAATACTTTTCAATTCATCATCTCCTACTTCACGCTTCATAGTCCTCAACCATGTAGGCCTGGGTCTTCCAACTTTTCTAGTTCCTTGTTGAGCCCAGTTAAAAGTATGGTGAACTAATCTTTATTTGGGAGCACGAAGACCATGCCCAAACCATCTCCATCTACTCCTCACCATGATCTCATCCACTTTTGGCACTCGAGTTATCTCTTAAAGTTTCATTTCTAATCCTGTCTTGCCATTTAACTCCCAATATTCTTCTGAGGGTTTTGTTCTCAAATCTACAAAATCTGTTGGATATTGTCATACCACAACTCGTGTCCATACAGTAACATGATTTCACTAAGCTGATATACAGCCTGATATTTATATGTAATTTCAGGCTATTTGATTTCCAAATTTTACTTAACCTAGCCATTGTCTGATTTGCTTTTTTCATTCATTAGACTCAAATTCTAAAGATCCTGTATTTAAGATCATAGTTCCTAAATTTTTAAAAGATTCCACCTCGTTAATCCTTTTTCCTTTCAATTGTATTTGATCTTACATTGCATACTCCGCTCTCATCATCATATGTCTTTCTTTTATCGATCTTAGGCCCAACCTCATGAGATATTTCATGCATTCTGGTAAGCACTCTTTGTAAGTCCTCTGGTGTTCTGCTATTAAGGACAGCATCATCAACATACTCTAGGTCAACCAATTTCCTTTTACCAAGTCGGTCCAATCCTTCTCCACCATCTCCAACTGTTCATTGCATTACAAAATCCATGAGGAGGATAAACAACATAGGTGACAACACATTCCCTTGGAGTATTCGACTGTTCACTGGAAATCCATTTGATAGGACTCCACTAACATTAACTTTACCGTTGCTATGCGCTTGAACAGACTTGATCAAATTTACATATTAAAGAGGAACTCCATAGTAACACAGGACTCTCAACAAATGGACCAGTGCACAAACTGAAAGGTTTTTTCATATTCCACAAAGGCCATCAAAAGGTGTTCTATATTCTACACATTGCTGTACCTAATGTCTCAAAATAAAAATTGGTCAATATAACTTCTACCTTTACTAAATCCTGCTTGTTCATCTCTCATCTTCTCATTAATCTTTCTCTCTAGTCTCTTTGGTATGAGCATACTATACTATTTCATAACTACTGGCTTTAGTGTAATGCCTCTGTAATAATTGTTATCAATCAGATTTTTTTTTTTTTTTTTGCCATATTCTCCAAGACTCCTCAGGTTTGGCCTTTTCACGCCACCAGGTCTTGCCTTTTTTCGCGCCACATTTTTCAAAATAATCTTGTAAGTATATATATATATATATATATATATATATAAATCATTACCCATTGCTAGTCCTCTCCAGGAAGAAATCTTCAAACATGTCCTTACACTCACGTCTGTTGATATGGTCTTTCTATGCCTTTCTATACCCGCAGTTTTCTAAGTTCGTTAATTCATCGCCTTCTCTTCCTTCCCCTACTTCTTTAGCAAACTCTAGGGACCCATTTTGTTATTATTATTGTCCATCTATTATCTGTCATTCTCATATGCAATGCCAATGTTTGTAAGACTCCAAGTTTCTGATGCACAAGTTAAGACTGATAGGACCATCAGATTTAACACTTTTCTTTTCCAAGAAAATGGCATATAATTTTCATTATCCCGTTTTGTTTGCCAAAAGCTCTCCATCCCATGTTTATCCTTCTTTAAATTTCTGTTACGTGTCATGGGGAAATATTTTACTGTGTCTAGAGTATGTATATTCATTAACAATCTCAAAAGTCTAGAGGTTCGTCCATATTTTTTATATATATATATTTATATATAAATATATATATACATATATATACATACATATATATATATATATATATATATCACACGCACATAAATATGAATTTATAAATATATGTATATATACATACACACGCACACAGATACACACACACACACACACACACATATATATATATATATATATATATATATATATATATATATATATATATATATATGATAAATTTTCCACATTTAGACGTGTTTTTCATATTGAAATAAGCCATACCTTTAATGTGTTGATTCTCTCTTATACCTCTGGATCAGAGATCCATGCGAGAATTACTCAAAGACAATAGCTTCTGGTCGGCCGGAGAAGTACCCCTTGTACAGGAAGCTGGTGTGACAGTGATATAGCATTTAGCGCCATATCACTGTCATACCAGCTTCCTGGACCAGGGTTCGATTCACTGTATAGCATTTATTGCTATGTCACTGTCATACCAGCTTCCTGGACCCGGGTTCGATTCCCCGGCCGGCCAGAAGCTATTGTCTTTTGAGTGATTTCCCTGGGTCTCTGATCTCGAGGTATAAGATAGAATCAAGACATTAAGGTATTAAGATATTATTTGAATAATATATATATATATATATATATATATATATATATACCATAATGGTAATTTCTAGTTATGTCCAAATATCTTTTAATTTTCTTCAATGGAAACGCTCCCTCATTAGAGTTCTTTAGTTTGTCCCAAACACTTTCAACGGTAGTCATGCGAAACACAAAAATCACCAATCACTAGTTGCTTCTGTTTGTTCCAAATAGTTCTTCATATCTCCCAAGGTTTCTTTTTCTTCTCTGATCATTATTGTCAAACCTTTTTGTTGAATTATAACTGCGGGGGTTGCCTTTTCTAATCCAGTGATACTAAACACTCATATTGAGGAATCATTCATCTCGCTTTGAGCTTCCATCTGAAAGAAAAATAAGACTGTTCGTCATAAATTATGATTCAAGTACCAATGAAAGACATCGTTCACAGTATATAGTTTGAAGTATAGTAATTTTATAGACCTTATTGTTAAGATAAAAAGGATTCTCCACAAAATTCATATTTAAATGAACAATAAAACAAGGGTTCTTTGTGCCGAAAAAAACTTTGACTGCGTGACAGCTGCCACCATTTTTAATATGGGGTAAAAGTATGAGGAATAGTGTTTCGGGTTGACTGTATATAGGTCTCTGATTCATCTGACCTAGTTTTAGCTTCACGCCATTTTTTTCTGGTTTTGGACATTTTTTCAACTCGATAGAAAGAAAAATATTCTAAGGAAATTGCTCTTGAGTAATTTCAGTGCCGTATGTGGAGTCCAAATGTTACTCTAAACTTCAAAGACATATTTTAGCTGCAACTATTGTACTTCCCCTCCTGCTATTACGAGCAGTCAATAAAATCATTACAAATTTGTTAAAACTATTTATCAAGAAATCTATCAGCCAGGTCGACTAATAGCAACCGATACGATTTAATGTATTTGTCCTCTGCCAGTAGGTGTGGTGGCTAGAGCTTCTAACGCGGGGGCTCGAGGGGTGGGGGATGGGGGTAGTGAATATATAATGTATACCCTTCCAAAGGCATTCGTCAAATTGTGACTTTAAGCCTCGGTTACGACGGAGATTTCCTGGAACCAGTTCCAGAATCATGCATCCATGAGATTAATTATGAACATACTGTACTGAAAAATTTGTCGTCATTTATCGACTACGACCAGAGGAACAAGATGGTATGACAAATTTAGTACTGTATAGTGCTTTTATATTTTTTCATTGTATGGATCAATAGTACATTACCTTCAGTAATTCTCGTCAGTCAATTTTTTATGTTTTTGTATTTTTCACTTTATAACTTATTTTTCAAATGAGCATTCAGTTTTCTTATCATATTAACTTTTGTTCAGTTAGATATAGCAATTTATTGGGTTTTCAATCCAACTTCATAATCTTTTGTTTTCTTTAGAAAATCCTATTTCATTCCTTTACGCTTTATACTAAAAATATCATACACTGCAAACAAATTAGAGAAGAATGAATACTAATTACAGGAAAATGATTCCATATTTTCCCCTGAAACACAAACTACAAGTTTTGGGGACATAAGGTGTTATCTTTTTCATATAGCGTACATTAGAAAGGAACTATCCCTAAGGAAAATAAATGCCATCATATCGCCAATGCTGTCGTTCTCTCCTTTTAACACCCAACTTATTTTGTCTTCTAACCTAGAATTGGGCTGGGAAAATTTGCATTACTCTAATTTTTACCTTCTTTCAGTATAGCCTTGTATGATAATGTTGAGGTAAAGATAAGGGCAAGGGGCCGATTATAATTAGAATGTTTTAAAGTGATATTTAAATGAGAGAGAAAATATCCCCATATGATACAGGACCTATAGCATTGGTATATGCATGTCAAACATTTTTATTTCTCCACATGTCTTAAGCTACATTGGCCTAAGAGACAAGTACGGCTCCATGGCAACCTCTATTTTCATAGTTTCTCGGCCAAATCATCTATGAAAACCCTTCTTAAAAACTTCCGAAACATCAGTAGTTTTTCGAGTCATTTTTTTTTTATTTTGGGGGCAGGGTTCCGGGTTATTATGGACCAGAATAAAAAATACTCCTAGTTATATGCTACTATATTCACTGTCTACGCACACGCACACACAAATTTAATATCAACAACCCACAATTTTTCCTTTAATGATATTTCGAACTGACCTCAATATTGCTTTTATAGATCGGCTGATATACCCAGATTTTACACTCAAATGTTATTCCCATATGGCTTTTGAAAAATTCCATGCACCCGGTTTAACTATCACTGCTCTACGACACCTTGCACATCTCTGAATTTCGAAACCTTTTGCCCTCGATGACTCCAACTCTCCTTTCTGTGATGTTAGTACTGGTAGCCATGCCTGTGGATACCTGCTTTCATGCGCTGACAGGTGTTTCAATTGATCCATGGCACCTTACACCCCTCGTGAAGATCTACTGCAAAGCCATTGAAGTCAAGGTTCATATGGCGTGACATTATTAAAGATGCCAAGGAATAGGTCCACGCCTGCACTTCATGTCAAATCTCAAGAGTGAGGACACAAGGATTCAGGTGTGGGCACTCTTCATCCATCTCTGCAACATTTTGCCAACATTCACGTTGATATGGTTGGCCTTCTACCCATACCGCAAGAACACCATTACCTTTTCACAATTGTTAATCCCTCCACTCGTCCTGAAGCTATCTCCATGCCAGATGCAACATCTATGACATGTAGTGCTGCCTCATTTTGCAGATGGATAGCAAGACTTGGCATTCTTTAGAATATTGCTTCTGACTAGGGTACCACTTTCGCCACTCAATTGTGGATATCCATAAGAAATTTTCTCAGCATCATCCTATATGTGTACCATTTACAACCATGCAGCCAATGGAATAGTGTTAAATTTCCATCATACCATCAAAGCAGCTTTGATGTTCTGCTGCACTGACTCCATCTGGTTTCTACAATTTCCCTGGGATATTTCTTGGATTGAGAACCATCAAGAAGGACAACAACAGCATTATTGGTATAATGCGAGCTGTTGGTTGTTCCTGTGAATTTTTGTCTCACCTGCCACCACCTTCAATGATCTTCAGCGCTCATGTCACGTAGTGGGGAAATTTACCCCTTACTCTGAAACATACAAGCTAATAGCAAAGAAGCATATACCAAAAGACCAACACCCACATAGCAACAGGACTGCATGTGCACCAATGGCTGCAATACACATACACACACACACACACACACACACACACACACACACATATATATATATATATATATATATATATATATATATATATATATATATATATATATATATATATAGTAAAAAATAGAGGGTTGGGCATGAATGTAAAGAGAGTTCTATATAAGAAAGTGATTTTACCAACTGTGATGTATGGATCGGAGTTGTGGGGAATGAAAGTGATGGAGAGACAGAAATTGAATGTGTTTGAGATGAAGTGTCTAAGGAGTATGGCTGGTATATCTCGAGTAGATAGGGTTAGGAACGAAGTGGTGAGGGTGAGAACGGGTGTAAGAAATGAGTTAGCGGCTAGAGTGGATATGAATGTGTTGAGGTGGTTTGGCCATGTTGAGAGAATGGAAAATGGCTGTCTGCTAAAGAAGGTGATGAATGCAAGAGTTGATGGGAGAAGTACAAGAGGAAGGCCAAAGTTTGGGTGGATGGATGGTGTGAAGAAAGCTCTGGGTGATAAGGGGATAGATGTGAGAGAGGCAAGAGAGCATGCTAGAAATAGGAATGAATGGCGAGCGATTGTGATGCAGTTCCGGTAGGCCCTGCTGCTTCCTCCGGTGCCTTAGATGATCGCGGAGGTAGCAGCAGCAGGGGATTCAGCATTATGAAGCTTCATCTGTGGTGGATAATGTGGGAGGTTGGGCTGTGGCACCCTAGCAGTACCAGCTGAACTCGGCTGAGTCCCTGGTTAGGCTGGAGGAACGTAGAGAGTAGAGGTCCCCTTTTTGTTTTGTTTCATTGTTGATGTCGGCTACCCCCCAAAATTGGGGGAAGTGCCTTTGGTATATGTATATGTGTGTATATATATATATATATATATATATATATATATATATATATATATATATATATATATATATATATATATATATACACTGGCTGGAAAGGAAGTGACTACTTATATGATTATTTTGTAGAATGTGCCATGAAAAGGCAAAACCTGAAGAATGGGAGTTAGAAGTGTTAGTGAAAATAGCATAAAAAGGACACCTGACTGATTGGAATAATTACAGAGGCATAACACTTATGTCAGTTGTTATGAAAACATATAGCATGCTTATTCTAAAGAGATTGGAGAGAAAGATTGATGAAAAGCTGAGAGATGAACAAGCAGGATCTAGAAAAGGTAGAAGTTTATGCTGACCAAATTTTCATTTGGAGACATGTTGTACAGCAATGCGTAGAATATAGAAATCCCCTTTTGATGGCATTTTATGGACCATGAAAAAGCATCTGATAGTATACACCGGGCAAATTTGTGGAGAGTCATGCGTTATTATGGAATTCCTCTTAAATATGTAAATTTGATTAAGTCTGTTCATGAGAATAGCAACTACAAAATTAATGTTAATGGAGTCTTATCAAATTAAATTCCAGTGCACACCGGAGTACTCAAAGGGAATGTGTTGTCACCTATATTGTTTATCCTCCTCATGGATTTTGTAATGCATAGAACAGTCAGAGATGGTGGAGAAGGATTGGACTGGATTATTGATATGAATTTTGCAGACCTAGAGTATGCTGATGATGCTGTCCTTGTTAGCAGAACAGCACAGGATTTGCAATGCTTGCTTACCAGAATGCAGGAAATATAACGTGAGGTTGGGCTGAAGATAAATAGAAGACAGAGATGATTTCATATAAAATTACATATACAAATTAGACTATATATCAGTTTAGTGAGATCAGGGTTACTCTATGGAGATGAGTCATGGCATGACAATGGAACAATCTCCAATAGATTTAGTAGATTTGAGAACAAATCCCTCTGAAGAATATTGGGATTTAAATGCTGGGCAGGATTAGAAATGAAACTGTAAGAGAGATTACTCGAGTGCCATATATGGATGAGATCATAATGAGGGGTAGATGGAGATGTTTTGGGCATACTCTTTGCACTCCCCAAGAGAGATTAGTTCACCAAACATTCAGGTAGGTTCCACAAGTGACTAGAAGAGTTGGAAGACCCAGGCCTATATGCATGCATGCATATAATATATATATATATATATATATATATATATATATATATATATATATATATATATATATATATATATATATATATATATATATATATAATGTATGAGCGTGTATGAAATATATGTGCTACGAAAAGATCCAGAGTACCCATGCTCCAACTGGTATTTGATTTAATCCATGGCCACTGACATCCCTTGTGCCGATCTACTGCACAGCTACTGAAGACTTAAGTTCATTTAGCATGTCTTTACTAAGAATGCTAAAGATTGGGTCTATGCCTGTAATTATGCCAAACTTCAAAAGTACATTGACACATGGACTGGACATCTTTCCTCAACCTCAGTGTCCTTTTGCCCACATACACGTCAACGTAGTATGCCCCCTACCCACATCACAAGGACACCGTTTCCTCTTTGCCTTGATTGATCGATCCACTCGCTGGCCTGAATCCATCCCCATGGAAGCTGCAATATTCACCTCGTGTATATCCGCCTTACTCCTAAGGTGAATTATTGTTGTTGTTATTATTATTACTAGCCAAGCTAAAACCCTAGTTGGAAATACAAGATGCTACAAGCCTAAGGGCTCCAACAGGGGAAAAAATAGCCCAGTGAGGAAAGGAAACAAGGAAATAAACAAACTATATAAGTAATGAAAAATTAAAATAAGATATCTTAAAAAAAAACATTAACAACATTTAAACACATAATTGATATATAACTATAAAAAGACTTACGTCGGCCTGTTCAACATTAAAACATTTGCTGCAACTTTGAACTTTTGAAGTTCTACTGATTCAACTACCCTATTAGGAGGATCATGGTCACAACTGGAATAAAACTTCTAGAATATTGTGTAGTATTGAGCCTCATGGTGGAGAAGGCCAGACTATTAGAATTAACTGCATACCTAGTATTACGAGCAGGATGGAACTGACCAAGATAGACCTAATTACATCTGACAAGGGTACCACTTTCACCTCTCAATAGAGGACATCATTGGCGAAAATCCTGGCCATTATCCTACAGACAACCACCTACAACCCTGCAGCCAACGGAATGGTTGAATGCTTTCTTCGCACCCTCAAAGAAGCTTTGATGTCCCGCTGCAATGACTCCAACCAGTTTACTTTGCTTCCCTAGATTCTCATTGGATTAAGGATCACTCCTAAGGATATCTCAGCAGCTGAAATGGTGTATGATAACCAATTAGTCATCCCTGCTAAATTTTTTCCATCTGCAACCTTCTCTGACAATCTCCAGTGCCTACGTCATGTTGTTGGTAAATTTACTCCCTGCCGCTAGTCTTACAAGCACCCAGGGAAGCAACACTTGCCAAAAGATTCAAACACCACAACACACGTCTTCGTGTGCACTGAAACATGTAAGCCATCACTGAGCACCACTTACATGGGCCCTTTCCTTGTTATCCGTTGCAAACCTTAGGCTTTCATAATCAACGGTCATGACAAAGAAGACTGGGTTTCCATTAATTGCCTAAAACCTGCTCAAATCCTGCAAGATGGGTCGCATACTGTTCTCCTGTCTCGGACAGTCCACCCTATTTCATGTGTATGTTTGTTTTAGGTGGGGGTTGGCCATGTAATGCGCAAGTATTTAATTTACTTTCTACACTGTAATGTGTTTGTTCTCTCTTTCTTTCTCACTCTCCCCCGCATTGATAATAGTAAAACCCGTTTAAGCTTGCCATTGCATGTTTAATATTGTTAAAGTTTTTGTCATTGTTATCCTAAACCATTTCTATATAAGCTTATGTCGTTTGAGTAAAACAGTAATGTCCAGCCCGTCTTTCTGTTAAGACTCTAATCAGCCTACCGAAGTATGTATATTGTGCATAAATAATGCATACATGCACGCACACACACACACACACACACATATATATATATATATATATATATATATATATATATATATATATATATATATATATATATATATATATATAAATTGCTAGTCCACTGTGGGACAAAGGCATATGACATGTTCCTCCACTCCTGTCTGTTTATGGTCTTTCGATCCCAGGCTTTACCCACAGATTTTCTTACGACGTCAATGTTTAGTGACCCATTTTGTTATTCTTTATTGTCCATCTATTATCTGTCATTTTCCTTATAATGTCCTACCCATGTCCAATTTTTCAATGTTGGAATATTCTCTACTTAAGTCTGCTCTCCTACCCATGTTGTCCTTTTTTCTCTGTGTTAATCCGTCATTATTCTTTCCAAAGCTTTTAGTTCTTACTAGCGTATGTTCAAGCCTTTAGTAAAACCCTGTTTCTTATGAATAAGTTAATACTGCTAGGAACATCTGATTAGAGTGGCATTTCTATTTTTCATAATCTTATTTTGTTTACCAAAAGCTTAATCTCACATGCTTATCGTTCTTTTAGTTTCGGCCTCGCGTCCTGAGGAAGACTTTCTATACTAAGTATTTATATCCATTAACCATCTCTAGAGGTTCATCCACAACTATTATTTGTCTCTGTATTTTTATTGAACGTTATCTTAATATTACCCATTCATTCTTAGTCCTACATTTCTACTTTCTTTATCCAAATCTCCCACCGTCTTTTGCAATTACTCCCATGATTCACAAAATAGAACTGTCGTCTGCAAATGTCTATTCCTCCATTTTACTCAAGTTAGAGTCTTAAAAACTACTCTAAGCATCCTGGGGAAATAGGGTCTATCTGTCTAACTCCCTTCTCAATCTGAATGTTTTCTCTATTTTTATGTAAGTTTAGGATTTTTGTACTTTTTGTTTATTCAAGTATTCTGACATAAGACTCATCTATTCCTTGCATTGAAGAACTTTTATTACTGCAGAAATTTTAACAGAATAAATAGCTTTCGCAGTCTGTAACTGCCATGTGTAGAGGTTCGTTATACTATGTTGCTTTTGATTTTTTTATTAGCTGGTTAATTACATTTATATGGTCAGTTGTGGAATACCCTTTTCTAAAACTTGCCTGCTCATGGTTGAATAAAGTCTAGCTGTCTTACAATTCAGGGTAGTATGATCTTCGTAAATATTTTGTATACAATATTACTGAGAGTAAAAGTTATTGGGCAGTAATTTTTCAGGTATTTTATGTCTTCCTTTTTGTGTGTTAGTATAATGATAAAATTTTTTCAAGCTGTAGGTATAGAACATTCTTGTAAAGATTCTGTGTAAAGTTCAGTGAGTTTTACTATTATGAAATCTCTTCCTCTATTATAAAATCAATTGTTAGACCATCTCCTGATGCTTTGCATCTTCTCATGCCTTTTATAACTATCTTACGCAAATATTGCTACTTGTCTATTGTGCTACTTTTCCAGGCCTCCAGCAACTCCAATAAATCTTGATTAGTTGAGGTACTACCGCCTGAGAATTATGGGGTCCTTTGACTAGCCAGACAGTACTACATTGGATCCTTCTCTCTGGTTACGGTGTACTTTCCTTTTGCCTACACATACACCGAATAGACTGGCCTATTCTTTACAGATTTTCTTCTGACAACACTGAGATTACCAAACAATTCTTCTTCACCCAAGGGGTTAACTACTGCAATGTAATTGTTCAGTGGCTACTTTCCTCTTGGTAAGGGCAGAAGAGACTCTTTAGCTATGGTAAGCAGTTCTTCTAGGAGAAGGACACTCCAAAATCAAACCATTGTTCTCTAGTTTTGGGTAGTGCCATAGCCTCTGTACCATGGTCTTCCATTGTCTTGGGTTAGAGTTCTCTTGCTTTAGAGTATTCTCGAGCACACTATTCTATCTAATTTCGCTTCCTCTTGTTTTGTTAAAGTTTTTATAGTTTATATAGGAAGTATTCATTTGTGTGTTGTTGCTGTTCTTGAAATATTTACTTTTTCCTTCTTTCCTTTCCTTACTGGGCTATTTTCCCTGTTGGAGCCCCTGGCCTTATAGCATCCTGCTTTTACAATTATGCCTGTAGCTTAGCAAATAATAATAATAATAATAATAATAATAATAATAATAATAATAATAATAATAATAATAATTATAATTTAAAAACGGCGTTGTTCATAACTTCAACAATTTTATGCATATTTACATCTCTAAAATGCCTATGCCTGGAAATACTACATCCCATCCCTTGGCTATGGAAGAGTGCGTGTGATCTTTCATAAATCGTCGAATGTCAAATCATTTGTATTTTTCATTTAGCCACTCTAGTTATTCTCTCTCTGGTTTCACCTTGTAATGCACGTTCGTATAATAATTTTGATATCAGTGTACTAAGAGCACATTTCCTCGAGCTGTGACATATCTGTATCCAGTTCCTTTGTAATGAATTAATGCCAGCGAACGTTCAATATTCTTTAGAATTTTTTCTCCCAAGGCCAATAATCTTGTCATTCAAGATATATTCCGTCACTAATTTCTTACCGTTAATTGAAAATAAATTTGGCCATCACATTAAGTATTTTATCTGTGGACAGTTCTGGTTGTTTTGCTGTATATCGATACTTTTTTCTAATATTTAATTTTATTAATAAAATCTAAAGAAGTTGAACACTACCATTCTTTAGGTGCGTTTTCACCTGACCCCTATTTTTCTTTAGTAGCTTTTAGTGTTACGATGTGTTTCCTAGAGTTATGATGTGTTTCTTGTTGAGCAAAGCGTGTCCCTTATTTACAGCTGAAGTGCCATGTTCTCACTCTACTGTATATTCATATTTATTATTTACGCGTTTACGCGTTGGACTGTAACTTTCTTATGTATTTTATGCTCATAATGTTAGGAAGGTTACAATGCTGCCTTGATATACTATAGGTAGATATTTATATGTTGATTAGTCTTATCTGTATTTTACTATACGTTTGTTAATAGATTTTTTTTTTTCAAATTTGTGTGCAGTATTGCTGTAGAATGTTTTAGTTGGAATTAGGCACTTAATTATTACCATCGCCAACTTTGTTCCGATGGTTGCGTTTTGATAAGTGTTTATTTGTTTGTCTGTCTGTATGTATGTTTGTGATTCGCATAACTCAAAAACTATTTTACCAAATCTCATGAAATTTAGTGAGATGATTGGCCATGATCCAAGGACAATTTGCTTAGGCTCGGGAGCGATTGGACCAATGATTAAGGTTAAGGTCACGAAAGCATAAAAAAGTATTTTTGCTACATCGTGGTCAATTTCTATCCGTATTGCATGAAACTGTTGCCCAATGTACATAATTCAATTGCTTATCTTGTGACATACAACATGATATAGGCGAAGGTACGCGTTCTACCGACTGCCCGTTCTCGTAATAATTATCGTTATTATTATTATTATTATTATTATTATTATTATTATTATTATTATTATTATTATTATTATTATTATTATTATTACAAAATTTCAAGCCTAACACACTTTTATCCAATCTTAAGTTGAATGTCAATATCAAGTTAAGACTTCTGATAAGACAATAAGATTTAATGTACATCCAAGCTACAAGGAACGAAAAAAAATACATTAACATACTTGGAGAAATATGACAGTGCAAAGAATATCCAGTGTTGTATCAGACTTCCCACGCCACCGTTCAGAAAGGTAATGCCAATGCATTTGATCGCACAAATTCACAATTTTCTTATTATTTTAAGGACCAACATTGAAAATATCGTTTGACAGGCTGGCTTGCACCACGCATTCATTCGTACTGAGAATTTTGTAATGAACATTCCCCATGAAGATACCACTGAATGATAGATAGACATATTTATCAGCGAAAAAAGTAAAGCGGGTCCATTAATTTGTTGTCAGATAGTAACACCAAAATGTCTCTTCTAAAGGTTTTTTTTCCGTTCTCTAAGGACATATTTTAAATGATTAAATAGATCTCCTCCTCCGCTTTCCTCTTTACTTTTATGTGTATCATGCATCTTCTCTCTGCTCCCCGTCCTACATATATATTTTAGCCTAGATTTGTCAGTTGAGAGTGGTATGAAAAAGGTACATCGATTGATAGTAGGGTTAAATATAGATTTGCGTCCTTTGGAGGTATGGGCAAAGCTGGTTGGGTAATTGATGGCAGGAATAATAAAGCCAAGAATAATTTTATGTTTACTAAGCAGGAATAGCATTGCAAAATGAGAGCTGGTAATTAACATAATTTTTCCATTGAACAAAATGTTTAATTGTAATAAAGAAATGAAAGTAAATTTCAATGTGTATTTTACCCCTCTGAGGTTGGCTTCCCAAGACTTACTATTGAGGTATTCACAGTCTTTCCTTCCCTGGTGTTCACTCCTTTAACTAATAGCCAGTCCCAACGACCAATTCCCGGCCGAGACAATGCTTCAAAAATATTCCAATAAATCCATCTGTAGCACAGGTGACCTTATCAGTAAATTGCGCAATTAGGAGCTGATCGACCGCGTTAAGTTACACCTCAGGAAGTAAATTGAAATCTTTTCTGTAAATTTACTCTTTAGATCCGAGTTCAAACTCTTAGGTTTTATTGAATTCACTGAAACATGGTCCTTGGGGGCCATGTTTCACTAGTACCTGCTGATGATTTCTGGAATCGCTCTGAATCCCTGACTATTACACATAGGCCACCCACTTGTTGAAGGTCACCGCTTGAGGGGTCTAAGCAGCATTACCCCTAAGCCGAAGGACTTGCTAATTATATATATATATATATATATATATATATATATATATATATATATATATATATATGTGTGTGTGTGTGTGTGTGTGTGTGTGTATGTATATATATATATATATATATATATATATATATATATATATATATATATGTATATATATAATATATATATATATATATATATATATATATATATGTATATATATGTGTATATTATATATATATATATATATATATATATATATATATATATATATATATATATGTATGTAAGTGGAGAAGGAGAGAAGTCGTAAAGATTAAGGACAGCGTTCATGGTGCTTTACATTACCGTTGTATATCTCTTGAATTTACAAAGCAACTTGAACAATTGATACGTACTGTATAAAAATGACAGAAAGTAATAGCCGTGCAATAGGAAATGAATCGAAATGTTTTATGGGCCACGAAAATGTTTTAGTAATGAGACGAGGGCCACATATTCCTTGAAGATTGTTGATTAATTAGCTATCATCAATACGAGTTAATGCGGGTAAGGTCGTGCAATAACATCAGACTTGGCAAATGGACAGCCTCATATATTACCATCTGTGCGGTTTATATATCCCAACGGCCCGGGGGGTATTATTGTATAACACACTTGCAGGTCTTTGCTTCCACCCCAGAAGCACTTCCCGTTTTTTTCCTTCCCTACGCATGCCACGTTTATTTCGTTCGTGTGTTGCTAGGAAGGTCTTTCATTACTAGTGTCTTGCTGTTCGTTAGATCGATGTAAGATATTAGTATTGTTATTTTTGATAGGTTTCAGTTAAAAATTCTTTTGTATTCTTATTACGTAAATGTGCATTATAAAATGCAGAGCTACGATATGAAAATGAAAGACATTAAAAAAATTTGCTTCTCCAGGAAAGAATAGTAGCAACCAAACTTTTTCTCGTAGCTCCCTTCTAAATCGCTGACATAGCAGTTTTTAATTTTGCAAGGAAGTTCTTCTGAAAGTTATCAGTTGCAAGCAAAATAGCAAGGCTGTCAATAGAGAATATTTAACATAATGTCTTCAAAAGAAGTGTTACTCCAAGGAAATGCATTACTGCAAGGTCAAGTTGTTTTTTTTTTTTTGTTTTTGCTGAAATGGGGTTAAAGGCAATGCTAAAGATCCTCTGGTTAAAACATTTATAAATAGAAAAGCACAATGAGTGCAAACCTCCGCCACCGCAATGAATTCTCGAAACCAGCGTGCCTTTCCCCAAATCAATTAATCATTTCCATCTCTTTACATAAGTTTAAAATCCCTGCAAGTTTCATTATTTTACGATTAAAATTCTGGCTGTATTGTTGGTGACCGGAATTTAAAGTTTTGCTTGACCTTGGTCATGGACTCAAACTTGACCTACAACCTTAACAGCTCTGTACATAACAGTTTAAAATCCCTGCAAGTTTCATTACTTTACGATAAAAATTGTGGCTGTATGGTTGATGACCGTTATTTTAACTTTTTGCCTGACCTTGCCTTGGACTCGACCTTTACCTTCGAATTAACATATATTAATTGCGTGCATTTTCATACACTAAAATATTAACCAAGTCTGAAGTCTCTGGCACACCAATGTCCAAACTTATGGCTGATTACGTAGATATAGGTAGTAGGTTGGCCTGGGCACCAGCCGCCCGTTGAGATACTACCGCTAGAGAGTTATGGGGTCCTTTGACCGGCCAGGCAGTACTACATAGGACCCTTCTCTCTGGTTACGGTTCTTTCCCTTTGCCTACACAGACACCGAATAGTCTGGCCTATCCTTTACAGATTCTCCTCTGTCCTCATACACCTGACAACACTGTGATTACTAGACAATTCTTCTTCACCCAAGGGGTTAACTACTCCTCTTGGTAAGGGTAGAAGAGACTCTTTAGCTATGGTAAGCAGCTCTTCTAGGAGAAGGACACTCCAAAATCAAACCGTTGTTCTCTATTCTTGGGTAGTGCCATAGCCTCTGTACCATGGTCTTACACTGCCTTGGGTTAGAGTTCTCTTGCTTGAGGGTACACTTGGGCACACTTTTCTATCTAGTTTCTTTTCCTCTTTCTCTGTTAAAGTGTCTATAGTTTAAATAGGAAATATTTATTTTATTCCTAAAATATTTTATTTTTCCTTATTTCTTTGTTTCCTTTCCTTACTGGGCTATTTTCCTGTTGGGGCCCCTGGGCTTGTAGCATCCTGCTTTTCCAACTAGGGTTGTAGCTCAGCATTTAATAATAATAATAATAATAATAATTGGACATTTTGCTTGACCGTGGCCTTGACCTTCCAAAATTTAATAATATTCAGTTTTTTTACATAACAGTCAATCCCTGCAAGTTTCATTATTCTGCCATTAAAATTGTGACCTGGAAGCTGTTTACAATGAAACACACACACACCCAAACTAGCAAACAAACACACAAATAGGTGGTAAAACATAAACTCCTTCCAACTTAATTGGCGGAGGTAAAAAACATCTATCGAGGAGCGCCAGTGGATGTTTGATTGTGCAACAGATATGCGATAACTGGAGCAGCAGTTCTTTAAAGTGTACACGTTTTAAGTTTGCCATTTTGGGAAGCAGTTGTCTGTATGAAAGATTGGCACCTGGTATGTTGACATCAGAATAGAACCTGACCACTGTAAAATTTTAGGACAGTTTAAATATGCAATTTAATCAAATTAAAGGGACGAAGATTTACCAGCCCAATGAGTCAAACCTGACTCCTACAAAGCGTGCCCAAAAAAGTCCGGGAGATAAGATATTTATATAGATATTTAAATAAATTTGGAAATTAAAACATATGATAAATACGTTAGAATTTTATCTATTAATCCTGTGTTCCTTACGAACATACATATACCAAGGCACTTCCCCAATTTTGGGGGGTAGCCGACATCAAACAAATGAAACAAAAAAGGGGACGTCTCCTCTCTATGTTCCTCCCAGCCTGACAAGGGACTCAACCGAGTTCGGCTGGTACTGCTAGGGTGCCACAGCCCACCCTCCCACATTATCCACCACCGATGAAGCTTCATAAGGCTGACTCCCCTACTGCTGCTACCTCCGCGGCCATCCAAGGCACCGGACAAAGCAGCAGGGCCTACCGGAACTGCGTCACAATTGCTCGCCATTCATTCCTATTTCTAGCACGCTCTCTTGCCTCTCTCACATCTATCCTCCTATCACCCAGAGCTTCCTTCACTCCATCCATCCACCCAAACCTTGGCCTTCCTCTTGTACTTCTCCCATCAACTCTTGCATTCATCACCGGCTTTAGCAGACAGCCATTTTCCATTCTCTCAACATGGCCAAACCACCTCAACACATTCATATCCACTCTAGCTGCTAACTCATTTCTTACACCCGTTCTCACCCTTACTACTTCGTTCCTAACCCTATCTACTCGAGATTCACCAGCCATACTCCTTAGACACTTCATCTCAAACACATTCAATTTCTCTTTCCTCTTCACTTTCATTCCCCACAACTCCGATCCATACATCACAGTTGGTACAATCACTTTCTCATACAGAACTCTTTACATTCATGCCCAACCCTCTATTATTTACTACTCCCTTAACTGCCCCCAACACTTTGCATCCTTCATTCACTCTCTGACATACATCTGCTTCCACTCCACCATTTACTGCAACAACAGATCCCAAGTACTTAAATTGATCCATCTCATCAAGTAACTCTCCATTCAATATGACATTCAACCTCGCACCACCTTCCCGTCTCTTACATCTCATAACCTTACTTTTACCCACATTAACTCTCAATTCCCTTCTCTCAAACACCCTTCCAAATTCTGTCACTAATCGGCCAAGCTTCTCTTGTGCGTCAGCAACCAGTACAGTATCATCCGCAAACAACAACTGATTTACCTCCCATTCATGGTCATTCTTGTCTACCAGTTTCAATCCTCGTCCAAGCACTTAAGCATTCACCTCTCTCACCACTCCATCAACAGACAAATTAAACAACCATGGCGACATCACACATCCCTGTCTCAGTCCCACTCTCACCGGAAACCAATCGCTCACTTCATTCCCTATCCTAACACATGCTTTACTACCTTTGTAGAAACTTTTCACTGCTTGCAACAACCTTCCACCATCTCCATATAACCTCATCACATTCCACATTGCTTCCCTATCAATTCTATTATACGCTTTCTCCAGATCCATAAACGCAATATACACATCCTTACCTTTTGCTAAATATTTCTTGCATATGTGCCTAACTGTAATAATCTGATTTATACAACCCCTACCTTTTCTAAAACCGCCCTGTACTTCTAAGATTGCATTCTCTGTTTTATCCTTAATCCTATTAATCAGTACTCTACCATACACTTTTCCAACTACAGTCAACAAACTAATACCCCTTAAATTACAACACTCATGCACATCTCCCTTACCCTTGTATAGTGGTACAATACACGCACAAACCCAATCTACTGGTACCATTGACAACACAAAACACATATTAAACAATCTCACCAACCATTCAAGTACAGTCACACCCCCCTTCCCTCAACATCTCAGCTCTCACACCATCCATACCAGATGCTTTTCCTACTCTCGTTTCATCTAGTGCTCTCCTCACTTCCTCTCTTGTAATCTCTCTCTCATTCTCATCTCCCATCACCGGCACCTCAACACTTGCAACAGCAATTATATCTGCCTCCCTATTATCCTCAACATTAAGTAAACTTTCAAAATACTCCGCCCACATTTTCCTTGCCTCATCTCCTTTTAACAACCTTCCATTTCCATCTTTCACTGTCTCTTCAATTTTTGAACCAGCCTTCCTTACTCTTCATATCTTTCCAAAACTTTTTCTTATTCTCTTCATATGAATGACCCAAT
>NC_090725.1:93547436-93551333 GCF_036898095.1 Palaemon carinicauda | reverse complement strand
TATTATTACTAGATAAGCTACAAACATAGTTGTAAGAGCAGGATGCCACAAGTCCAAGGGCTCCAACAGAACAAAAAATAGCTGAGCGAGGAAAGGAATTAAGGAAATAAACTACAAGAGAAGAATGAACAATTAAAATAACATATTTGAAGAAGAGTAACAACATTATAATATATCTTTATTAATAAACTATAAAAAGAGACTTATGTTAGCCTGTTCAATATAAAAAAAATTTGCTGCAGTTTGAATATTTGAAGTTCCATCGATTCAACTACTTGATTAGGAAGATCATTCCCCAACTAGGTCTCAACTGGAATAAAACTTCTAGAATACTGTGTAGTATTGAGTGTTGTGATGAATGAGGTATGACTATCAGAATTAACAAAATGGTACTGCCCGGGAATATTTGAATCAAAGGATAGTCAGAATTATGAAAAATCTAATGCAAAACTAACTAATTGAACGACAGTGCCAGATAATATTTAGATCAGGAAAAAAAAAATTAATAGACCGTAAGTTACTGTCTACATTAGGGCTGAGTACCCTGCTTCTCATAAGCCCTGCTATGAATGTGGAGGTCATGAGATTCAAGTAATAAAAGTTTGTGGCAGGCATAACAACTTCTATTTGTGTTCGATCTACCAGAATCCAGACATGGAGGATTCTATCTTCGAGTGTCTTCTTACCCTTATGGCTAAGATACAAAACAATGATAGAAAGGCCTCTTTTGTCTTTGTTGGTGATTTTAATGCTCACCCTAGGGAGTGGTTAAGTTCTGTTTCTCTTACCGATCGCCATGGCTTAAGTGCTTTAGACTTAGCCTCTGAATCAGGCTGTGACCAAATCATAAATTAAACTACTCACAGGTCTGGTAACAGCTTGGACCTTGTATACATCGACTCCCCCGGCGTTATAACAGGTAAGGTTTGTTCTCTAGTCGAGATGTCTGATCATGCCTTGATTTCATTAGTAGTGAAGACTGAGCAGCCTGGCCCTCATGTATTGTACTCGTGTAAGATTTATATGAAATCTCAACCCGAATGGAATGGGATTTTGCATGATCTTTTGGGTTTGAATTGGTCACAATTGTATAGTAGAGATGATCCCATTGTCCCTTTGAATGAGAATCTAGTCAACATAATTGATAGGAGTATCCCTTCCCGTGGGCTAAGGTACTGAGTGAAGGACAAACCATGGTTCAGTGATGATTGTAGGCGTGCTTATTTGGAGAAGCAGGAGGCCTATCATCTTTGGAAGGGTAACAGATCAGATTAGACCTGGAATAACTATACTCAGCTGGTATAACCCAGGAACATAAGTGGAGGACTACCCTTAAATCTGCACTCTTTGGTGTAGAGGCAACAGTTCCTCCTTTACATAAACCTGATGGCTCAGTCACTCACTGTCCAAAGGAAAAGGCAACCCCTTTTGGCTGATGTGTTTGACAGTAAGGGAAGTAATGAGAAACTCAAATTTCCTCATTCCTCTTTTACTGAGGCTAAGCTAACTAGTTTATCTTTTCGATCTCGTGAAAATAAAGTTCTCTTGATGGACCTTGAAGCTTATGTAGGTGTAGACCCAAATGGTATTTTTCCTTTGTTATTTATAAATACTGCAGATTTTTTAACTCTAAAGTTATCTGTTATTTTGCGCAAATTAGCAAGAAGAGGAGCTTTTAGCACTTGTTGGAGAATCGGTAATGTTACTTTACTATGTAAATGTGTTTGTGGTAGCTCAAGTCCAACTGATTATTGCCCAATTTCCATAGCTCCCATATTGTCTAAAGCTTTTGAATGTCTTTTGGTAAAATGTCTTAATAGGTTTGCTGAAGTTAATCATCTGTTATTTCGTTTGCAATTTGGTTTCTGTAAAGGCCTTGGAGCATGTGATGCCCATCTTTCAGTCTCCAATGCTTGTACTGAAATCTCTTAATTGTGATCAGGAAATTCGTATGATTGGCCCTTATTTTAGTGCTGCCTTTGACTGTGTTAATCATGAGGCCCTTGTTTTCAAAGTCAAACAGTTGGGAGTGGGAAGGTCATTTCTTAGCATTATTATTGAATTTTTAAGTAATAGATTTCAAAGAGTTGTTGTTGATGGGCACCATAGTGAGTATAGGAATTTGATATCTGGTGTTCCATAGGGTAATGTTCTTGGCCCATTACTTTTCATACTATTTACTCATGACATGAGGTTTGGCCTTGAAAACAAGCTTGTTGCATATGCAGATAATGCTACTCTCTTTGCATCAATTCCATCTCCCGAATGTAGATCTGGGGTTGGTGAATCCCTTAATAGAGATCTAGCTAAAATTAGTGCATGGTGCAAATTATGGGGTATGAAGTAGAATCCTAACAAAAACTCAAAGTATGATTGTAAGTGCGTTAAGGATGGTGGCTCCTCAACATCCGGATCTCTGCATAGATAAAGTTTCTTTAACTTTGTTTGACTCTTTTAAAATTTGCAGGTGTGATTCCCGACAGCAAATTTACTTTTGAGAAACACATTTGGTCTCTGTCTTCAATTGCACAAAAAATTGTCTTAATGAGAAAGTCTTTTTAGATTTTTCGGTGATCAATCTATTCTAAAGAAGTGTTTTAATTCCTTCATTCTACCTTGTTTCGAGTATTGTTCTCCTGTGTGGTCTTCAGCTGCTGATTCTCATCTTAATTTGTTGGACAGGAACTTATTGTCTATTAAATTTCCTATTCCTGATCTAGATATTAATCTTTGGCACCGTTGTTCAATTAGTTCATTATGCATGCTGCATAAGATTTTTCATAATTCTGACCATCCTTTACATTCAGATCTTCCTGGACAGTTCCATCTTGTTCATAATACTAGGGATGCAGTTGATTATAAATATCAGGCTCTCTCCATCATGAACCTCAATACTACACAGTATTCTAGAAGTTTTATTCCGGCTATGACAAAGTTGTGGAATGATCGTAATCGGGTAGTTGAATCGGTAGAACTTCAAAAGTTCAAAGTTGCAGCAATTTTTTTCTTTTTATGTTGAACAGGGTGACACAAGTCTTTTTTTTATAGTCTACAGTATATATGAATTATTTGTATTAATGTTGTTAATGTTTTTTAAAAATATTTAATTTTTTTATTTTATTTTTTTTCACTACTTCTTATATCGTTTATTTATTTCCTTGTTTCCTTTTCTCACTGGGCTATTTTTACCTGTTGGAGCCCTTGGGCTTATAGCATGTTGCTTTTCCAACTATGGTTGTAGATTGGCTAATGATAATAATAATAATAATAATAATAATAATAATAATAATAATAATAATAATAATAATAACAAATTAAAAAGAGATTCAGTAGGGGAAGACCAGACAGGAGAACAATACTCGAAACAAGGCAGAATGAAATAGTTTAAACACTTCTTCAGAATAGATTGATCACCAGAAATGTTAAAGAATTTTCAATAAGCCTATTTTTTGTGCAATTGTAAAAGAGACACTGCACAAAAAATGTGTTTTTCAAAAGTAAATTTGCCAACAATAATCACCTTAAATACAGTCGAAATAACATTACACCGATATACACTCATTTTGCCAGATCTCTATTAAGTAATTCAGCAACCCCAGATTTACAGTCATGAGATGGAATTGATGCAAAAAGGGTAGCATCATCTGCATATGCAACGAGTTTGTTTACTAGGCCAAACCACGTCGTGTATATAGTATGAAAAGTAATGGACCAAGACCACTACCCTGTGGAACACCATATATCACATTCCTTTACTCACTTTGGTGCCCATCAACGACAATTCTTTGTAACTGACTACTTAAAAATTCAATATTGATGATATGAAAACACTCGCTCACTCTCGACTAAAAACAAGGGCCTCATGATTAACACGGTCAAAGGCAGCACTAAAATCAA
>NC_090725.1:93529936-93532436 GCF_036898095.1 Palaemon carinicauda | reverse complement strand
ACTCGTTTGTCAAGGTACCACTGTGTATATTCATGTTTATATATATATATATATATATATATATATATATATATATATATATATATATATATATATATATATATATATATGTATATATATATATTTATATATGTGTGTGTATATGCATATATATGCAAATATATATTTGTATATGTATATATATATATATGCATATATATATGTATCTATATAAAGTTAATTATATTATATTAAATATACACATTATATGTAATATATGATATATATGATATATATATATATGTATATATATATGTACAAATATATATATATATATATATATATATATATATATATATATATATATATATATATATATATATATATAGTGTTGTATGAATGTTACGTAATTAACTTTTAACTGGTGATTATTAAAAGTATCAAAATACCTTAACACTTTCCACTATGTTAGGGGTCGACCCCCTGCATATGATTAGGTAATATAAGTTGCATTAATTTCAATCATATATTGCGATTTTATTCAATCCATACCCGTGTTTAAGGGTTTCAATATATGTTTTGCACTTTTAATGTTGTTTTGCAGGGAAAGCAGTATCAATATATATTAGCTAATTGAGGTAAGCTGTCCCTTGGCTATGACATAGATATAAATGGTAGATTCTATGTTGAGCCATTTCCCTAATAGATGGTGGCTCCTGAGAATAGCAATAGAAGTCTCAGCCACATTCTCCTATAACTGTTAAATATTTTGGGCTTTGGAATTTAAATTATTTTGTCTCGGACTGATCCCTCAATGGGCCAGACTAAATCAATTTTTCTATTAATGTATATGGCTTTTTGGGGGGTGCTACTTCTTCTGGTTGAGTCATTGAGATTTATTTCAAATAGTTAATTTGTTGGTAGTTAGTCTATAGTTTTTTGTCTTGGAAGTGATCCAGCTCAACAGCTAATTTACGGTTTAATTGAGACTGTATGGTGGTGATAATACTCGTTCCATATCCTGTAGCATATGGAAAATGCTTGTATATCATGCTAATTTTCCGTGTATGGTGTGAATTACCTTGCTGGCCCTTTTATCTGAACATGTACTGTACCATGAAACCAGGATTAACAGCTTAAACTTTACTTTTGCGGGGCCTTTCGAATCAACCATCTCTTCTGAAAAAAAAAAAAAAAAGCCTCGTGATAATTGCAGTCTTGAATAGTTTTAAATATACTAATTATTATTATTATTATCATTATTATTATTTTCAAAGAAAGAAAAATAATCTAGTATAGCTAGAAGTGAAACAACACACCGGAAATGACAATTCTATAGGAACATCATCAATATTGTATTTGTATCATTACTAGAAAGATTTTGGAGACAATGATTCGTATATCCTCGAGGAATTTCTATAATAAGACGGACTATTTTCTAATAATTCTTCTGATATGGCTGTTCTAGAAAACTTTTCAAGAAAGGATTAGTGAAACGTTGTTTTGAGATTTCCCAAGCAAGGTCTCTTTGTATGGAGATACGCGCCCCTGTCTATGGGCCAGATCACATGCCAGGCCAACCTTTGGCTCCTATAAACTCAAGAGTAAAATTGTCACATAGGATTTTGCTATCTATATTACCTGTGGTTTTGCTCTCGTACGATTGAATTGCACTTTTCTCATTCTTTCGTAGTACATGTCAGTTTTTAGATTAACTGACCCTCACTTAACCATTTTGATTTTGATAATACGTGTATTATTATATGAAAATATTATTAAATAAACTTTTACACCGGATGTTTTTTTTCTGTTGGTTGTTAGATCCGTATTTTAGTTTTATACCGGATATTAAGTATGTCTATCTCATTAGATATTCGTTCTCTTCGTTTCTAATTTTACTGGATTATATGATTTGTCGTATTGTAGACATTTACTTTCTGTCGTCTTGAATATACTGTAGATCCTCTTTATCACCATCATCTTCATCTTTCACCAGACGACTTTTAGCCTCTTCTTACGATCGCACTCAAGACGGGGAGCAAAAAGGACGATTTCTCCTCCAACCTTCGCCAGACTCTATGATAAAGATCTTGAAACTCGGAAACAGATCAGCAGCTTTTTAGTCACGCAAACGAATGGTAAAAAAAGCTGATAAGGATTAGGAAAAAACAAAGTAGGTTTATTTACGTTGATGTTAATGTGTTTCGGCTCTGTAGGTGAAAAGAGAGGAAGCAGGAAACTTACAAATTCTCTCTCTCTCTCTCTCTCTCTCTCTCTCTCTCTCTCTCTCTCTCTCTCTCTCTCTCTCTCTCTCTCTCTCTGGCTTGGGCAGCGTTTTTTTTCTCGTGTGCATAGATTTAAATTCTTGGCAACTACATTTAACACTTTTTTGCAATGTTTATGTAAGCATTGATTTTATACTTACAAATATTTGAAGATATTCCACATGTATATATAGTGTACCTTTATATCTATATAAATGCTTATTTAAGTGCGTCTTTAAGGGGATGTTTTATATATA
>NC_090725.1:93522436-93524936 GCF_036898095.1 Palaemon carinicauda | reverse complement strand
GCTGGCAAGCAAATGGATGAATGTGGCAGTGAGTCCTTTTTCTTTCTTTATTGTATATTATGTATATGTTTACATATGTATATGTATATATATATATATATATATATATATATATATATATATATATATATATATATATGTATATATATATATTTATATATATATATATATATATATATATATATATATATATATATGTATATATATATATATATATATATATATATATATATATATATATATATATATACATACATACATACATACATACATACACACACTACATAAATCTGCATGTATGCTCCACCAATGACAATGATTGTGTTCCTATCTAATTGTACAGCTACTCTTGAATGCTAATTGAAATTCAGATTGCAATCATCTTGATTTGATTAACCAGTGGTTACAGGTATAGATGTATAGAGACAGTGATAGATGTACAGAGAGGATGCCAAGGATGAAGAAAAGTTTCTCAAAGTAATTCAAAATTTTTAAGATGGAAGAGAATCATTTGATAGAATGTGTGGATGGGGTAATTACTATTTAGGTATAAAAAAAGGTCCGAAACCACGCTTGTCGTGTAGCGATTGTTTGGATGTAAAGCAGGGTCTGATGCAAGGTTGTAATAAATATGGTTGAGGGCCTATTCACCATCTTATGGATGGTATATTGCGATTGGTTAAGGAATGGAAATTCGTTATGCTGTAAGCATTACGTTTTGAGGTTAGGAAGTGATAGGAAATGTGATAGGGATTAATTGATATTTATGGATAATGGTGAAGTCTATATTAAAGATAATAGGGAATAATAGATATTTATGGATAATAGTAAAGTCTATATTAAAGATATTAGCAATTTGAGAAGGTTACTAAGTAAGTGTTAGGTTATAATGGTATTTGAAACCCTGAGAGATAGTGCAATAAATATTAAAATATTTAAAATACATTTATTAAAACAAGAAGCTCTTGGCCTTTATAAATCATTGGGAGGAAATATGTTTGACGTGAGCTGTTTAGAGTCATAGAATATTTGCAGCTAGAGAGGTAGGAGGGTATTTGCAGAAGATAGTGAAAAAATTAATTCTCTGTAAAAAACGAGGAATGCATGAATGAATTATTGTATAAACATTCTTTTATAGTAATGAAAGAATGGTGTTGAATACAAATAAAACTAAAAGGGCATAAGCTGTCGTGGTGAACAAGCCTGTGTATGAAGTTGAAGAAATGAATGTATGAAAATTATATACATAAGTGAAAGAAAGCTAGGTATCTTGTAGAGATGAATCTCTCTCTCTCTCTCTCTCTCTCTCTCTCTCTCTCTCTCTCTCTCTCTCTCTCTCTCTCTCTCTCTGCAATAATTACAGCAGCTCCTATCTACCGCCTTTTAAAATTCCCAATTCCTCCCGAGACCTATCTCGTAAGGAAACGAATTCTATCTATTATTCAAATCGCTTCACTGGGCGATTAATGGAGTCGTCACCGAAGAGAGATTTACGAGGCAACGGATATTGCCATTTAGAAATACTCTTTCGGAAAAAAAAGACAGATCTCAGATAATTAGATGAAAGTTCTAATTGTGAAATTTCTGAGAAACCAATTTAAAATACCCAAAATAACCCTCGCCCGAAGCTATTTTAGACTTTTAGTAAGTGTGTGAGTGCAGTTTGTTTGTTATTAGGTATTGCAATCATTAAATATGCTTGCTTATTAAAGTGTAGCCCTACGTAGTAACTTGGATTAAAAATATTTATCTTCTATACATTCATGAAGGTTAGGTAGAATGCGGGTCAAGAACATGCGGGTGTACCCGTAAATAAACAGTGTAATGATAAATAAATGAGTAGATAAACACGAAACTAATATAAGGAGATCTTTAAACACCAAGCTATTTCCTCTCACAGTCACTGCAACATTTTGTCTTTCCAGTGAAATGTAGTTGATGTTTCTGAGCCGTAAAACTAAAACTGTTTTCAATCTAGCAACTGAAAATTAGATGCAGATTTCTATTTTAACTCTCCTTTACCCGCCTAGATACTTTTTTCATTCAAATGAATGGAATAATACAGGTAACATACCCGTTTAACAATTAGAAAATCCAAGTTTACTGGGATAAAACAGTCTCTACCTTTTAATATTTTAATCGAAACCATATAAAAAGATGAGAGTTATAAAGCCGTCGCTCTTTTTGAAGTTCCAAGGACCTGATTTTTGGGATGCAATAAAAAAAAATCACATCGACTGCGAGTGAATACTGTATGTTGGTAAAAATAAAAATAAAAAAAACACAGCAGTATTCCTGAAAAAGTCAGCAGACTGATCTCTTGGGAAATATGAGGAGGAATTTAAACTTACAAAAATGAGTTTTGTGAATTGATGCCAGGTTGATGGTAGGAACAAGGATCACCTGTATGATAACGTGATAGGCAAACAGATTGAACTTCAAATTTGAAAAACAAATAGCGTCTGTATAGAATGAACGAATAGATGGGAATAATGCTATA
>NC_090725.1:93504936-93512436 GCF_036898095.1 Palaemon carinicauda | reverse complement strand
GCTGAAACTACATTATCTATGCTTTTACTGATAACAGTATTGCTGACGTAAATGCAACTTCAACTGCTCATGTTGATGACAATAATGGTGATGCTGTAGTGGCTACTGCTATTGCGTTTTGCTGATGAAAGTATTCCTGGTTTTGCAACTGATACTTCTAGTACTCCAGATGGCACTATTGTTGATGCTGAAACTTGTATTTATATAACTCATGTAGAGGAAAATGTAGATATTGCAGATGCTGAAATGACCACTATTTTTGCTTGCGCTAATGGCTTTATTATTGATGCTTTAACTGCTACTTATACTCTTTATAGGGAAAAAAAATGTAACAGATGCCGAAACCATTACCCCAGCTGCTGATCACAGTATTGCTGATGCCATAAAAGTTAATTACACTGCTGATGCTGATGAAAGTGTATTAGATGATGGAACGTTTGATTTTTCTGCTGGTACTGATGACAGTATTATTGATGGCGTAATTGCAACTATTACTGTTTTTGCTGATGATATTATTGCTTATGCTGTAACTACTGCTTTTTATAACAATAATGCTGGTGCTGTAACTCTAATGTCTACTGCTAATGCTCATGACAGTATTATTGACACTGTAACCTTAGCTTCTGCTCATCTTGTTGATGACAATATGGCTGATGCTGTAACTTTAACTTATGCTCTTCCATATGACAATTTTGATGATGCTGTAACTGCCACTACTGTTGTTTGTGTTGATGACAGTGTTGTTGATTTTTTAACTGGTACTTCTACTATTCGTAGTGATGGAAACATAGATATTCCATGTGCTGAAACTGATGCTGATTTTCCTGGCATGACTGACAGTATTGCTGATGCTCTAACTAATACTAATACTGTTTGTGCTGATGAAAATATTGCAGATACTGGAGCTGCGTCTGCTGGTTCAGATGGCAGTATTGCTTATGGTGTAATTTCAACATCTGCCTATTTTGCTTATGCCAGTATTACTGATGCTGTAATTGCAACTTCTACTGTTCTTTCTGATGATAGTATTGTTAATGCTGTAACTGTAACCTCTATTGCAATTGCTGATGATTTATTGATGATGCTGTAATGGAAAATCCTACTGCTGGTGCGGGTGAACATATTGCTGATGATTTAACTGCAACTTCTACTACTCTTTCTGATAACAACTCCTACTGCTGGTGTCGATGACAATATTGCTGGTGTTTTAACTGTTACTAACTGATACTGCTTTTGCTGATGATAGTATTGCTGATGCTGTAACTGCTACTTCTACTTCTGGAGCAGAGGACACTATTACTCTTGTTGTAATTGCTACTTATACTGCTCCTGCTGAGGGCAGCATTTCTAATGCTATGCCAAGGCGACCATGAACGCTTGTTGGGTCAAATTGAGACCTTTGGCATAAAAGGCAGGACATTGAAGTGGATTTGGCACTTCCTGGCATCATGACAACAGCAGGTCTCGGTCAATGGCAGCTTCCCTGAATGGGCCGATGTCAGGTGTAGTGAGCCTCAAGGCACAGTTATGGGCCTCATTCTCTAATCGCTTGTTGTTTATGACATCCCAGACCTTCTGCAGAACTACATCTCCATGTTTCCGGACGACACCAAGATCTACCAGGCTATCTCAGACATGTACTAAGCCTATCAGTCCAATCTCTAGCAGGATCTTGAGCAGCTGCAACAATGGACTCATACGATGCAAATGCTCTTTCACCCAGAAAAGTGCAAGGCAATGCACCATGGGACACAGAAGCCTAGACACGATTACACCATGCAAACAAGAGAGAGAGAGAGAGAGAGAGAGAGAGAGAGAGAGAGAGAGATACACAGTCGGTAACACAACAGATGAGAAAGATCTGGGAGTTATCATCAACATGAAGCATATGTTCTCCAAGCACATCCAAGCTTAGATAAACAAGGTAAAGAGAGTTCTCGGTTCACTAAAATATATGTTCTCAGACCTGGACAAGAGTCTCATCTATCCTCATTTATAATATGCTTTTGTAGTCTGGGCGGCAAAACTCAAACAGGATAAAGATACACTGGACAATGTGCAGCGACAAGCCACCAGATTAGTACAAGGGCTATCCTCGCTATCCTATATAGAATTTCTCGTAGCACTAGATTTACTGACCCTCGAGTTTAGGAGACAGAGAGCTGACATCATTCAGGCCTTCAAGATCTTACATGGATTCGACCAAATCCGGTTTGAAAGAGAGAGCCGTATTTGTGGTAACTATGTTTAGGCCTACCCTCAGCACTAACACCCGAGACGACAGCGTGAAGCTACAAGTGCAGTGGCATCCCTCGCCAAGGAATTCCTTCTTCGCAGCAATAGTGACGAATCCCTGGAGCGGTCTCGGTCAGAAAGCAGGGAAAGTAACCTCTGTAAATACTTTCAAGTCCATATTGGCGAGTGAGCAGAGAAATAATCCAGAACTGCTCAATTACAAGTTTTCATATTAATTGTATTGCGCTCTTCCAAGTGACTGCCTAGATTATTAGAAAAGGACCAAGATAAGCCTTGGTACTGGTGTAATTATCCTATTCGGGTACCAAATGACCATACTAAAGGTAAATAGTATTGCAGTTGCTATAACTGCTACTCCTTCTGATGCCAGTATTGCTATATCGACTGCATGTCTTGATGAGCGTATTAGTGGTGGTGCTATGACGGTCACTTCTATTGTTCCTATTGATGACTGTATTACTAGCATTGTAATTGCTACTTTAAATTATATTTTTGATGCTGCTGCAATTAATACCTTCTACTTACAACCTCAGGAAGCATCGTATGGCACTGAACATGATGAATTTTGTATTTACAGTAGTTCTTTGTTCATCTCCACTCACGCAAAGCTATGGTAAAAGGAAATATCAGGAAGTGAATGCGAGAAGTATTCTTGTACTTCATTCATGATTATGTTTTTGCATATGCATTGGTAATATTATTGTCGATACAAATAAGGAAACTATGATTTTCTTTGCATTGATATTTTATAACATTTAGTTTATCGATTAAAACGAAGCTTTTAAATCGTAAGCTGTTTTTCAATTATGAATTCCTAACTTAAGACGACAACATCTTCTTCCGTTAGATATTCTTGCAACCAAGTGGCTTTTAATTTTTAACTGTTTATGAACTAAAGTTATCTAATATGATTATAACTAACATTATTAATATAATCATGACTATATTAAACTTGAGCGTTTCTAATATTTGACACTGAGCCTTTTCCCTTTTAGCCATCTTTTTTTTCTTTTTGCAGATGAAACCCCTACCAGTAAAACTTCCACAACATTAGACGCATCAAACAATGTTTGTTACTTTAGAATAGAATATATTTGCACAACTTCGCCATGTTGTTGAGCACCTTCTCATTAAGCCCTCGATGTCATCATTATCATCATCATCATCTCCCACGCCTATTAACGCTAAGGGCCTCTTCGCTAGTCTTCTTTGTCTTAAGCTTTTAAATCGATACTTCTTCATTCATCGTCATGTACTTCACGCTTCATAGTCCTCAGCCATGTGGGCCTGGGTCTTCCAACTCTTCTAATACCTTGTGGAGCCCAGTTAAGTTTCCCTCTGTGTACATTAATGGAAATTGTTTGATTATAAACATGTTACATAAGATACTTGTTACGTAGTCAAATTGTGTAGCAGGATTAAGAGAGTTAATGGAATATTTGTTTTCATAGCTTATACAGTCCCTCAAACAAACTTCATTTTTCCTGGTAACTACTGAATAAACCCCTCCTTAAAGAATGAAAGTGATGCTGTTAGATTCTGTTCTTAACAGCCGTTTGCTTGTTGACTGGTTTTAAATGTAGTTTGGAATATAGTCTTGAGTATCAAAATATCCCCTTGAGGGTAGACACGCGTGTGTGTCGATTCCTGGAATCGGTTATAATTTCTTCTATCCGTTCACATTAGCTTGAAAAATGTAAAATGTCCTTTCATACTGGAAAATCTTATGATCCGAACTAAAGCTCTTAGTACTGAACTGAGAAAGATTACTTGAATAAGTTAAGACTAAGACAATTTAAGACTCCTTTATTTCAATACAATATTTTCTATTTTAAGTTGCAAATCAGTATATATAATTCTGTTGGTTTAAAAAAAAACTCTGGTTGATAATAACTCGTGGGTGAGTGGGAATGCTGCCAAAAAAAAAAAATACATTTTGGATAATATACAGGAAGATAGAATTGCACTCTTGTGAAGATGGGTTTTATTATTATCATCATCATCATCATCATCATCATCCTCATCATCATTATTATTATTATTATTATTATTATTATTATTATTATTATTATTATTATAACGCTCGGGTGTTTTGTAATAAATACGTTTAGAAATGTTCCCACAACATGTATATGTGGCTGTATGGTGTTAAAGACGGGAGATGAGAGGCATAAGGTACTAGGTCTCCTTATCACAATAAACTTGAGACAGTTGGGTAACGGGCCTCTCTCGGTCGGTGATGGATGGCTCGATCTGGTAACACGTGCACCTCTCCCATCAGTCCTCTTGCTCCCCATACTATGACTTTCATCACGAACGTATTTCAGGCAGTATTTTATCATTTTATTTAAATAAGTATTCCACAATTGAGAAGTGGATTGCATCGCAAAATTTTTTTTTTTTTTTTTTTTTTTTTTTTTTTTTTTTTTTTTTTTTTTTTTTTTTTTTGCAAAATGGGTCTAATAATTGCATTACTGAATAATTATTAAACATTCGCAAACATGCTATAATTTTTAGATATACTTCTGCACTTGCGGAGTTTAGTCTGTAAAGTTCTCAGAAATTAAAAGTATTATACGTGTTGGCTCTAAATCTCGAGTTATATGTTTGATAGCGTATAGAAATTTCTAGCTTAAGAGAAACATTCACTATGTCAAAATTTCTGAAATATTACTTATTTTGTAAAAAAAAAAAAAAAAAAAAAAAATATATATGAAATGATTGCCAGTTGATTAGCTGAGAGGAAACGGAAAAGTAATTGAAATGAAATACTTCAACTAGAAAACAAGTGGAATACACACTGTGCTGATTTCATAGTCTCGCTTAGTGTAATGTAATCTACATTTTATCGTAGTTTTGTGCTTTATTTCTTTTTGCTGTTGGAAAGATTTAGTCCATTAAATAACTAGTGCCTACAATTAAATAACTAGTTGTAGGAAGCTGTTGTATCTGGCCATTGCTGTACAAGGAATTGCCAGTGACCTGGAATGCAATTGGATATGCTTCAAGGCAGAACTCTTACTTAGTAAGGATAGATTAGTATCTTCACTGCTCTGTGTGAATATATTCAAATTAAAAGGGCCTGGGAGTTTGTAGCCTTTTCCTTATATATTTTAAGTGGAGGGCTTCATTTTTAGCTAGTAGGTTGGCCACGAAACCAGCCACCCGTTGAGATCCTACCGCTAGATAGTTATCGGGTACATTGACTGGCTAAACAGTATTACATTGGATCCCTCTCTCTGGTTACGGCTCATTTTCCCTTGGTCTACACATACACCGAATAGTTTGGCCTATTCGTTCCACCTTCTGTGTCATACACCTAACGCCACTGAGATTACCAAATAATTCTTTTTCGCTCAAGGGGTTAAATACTGCATTGTAATTGTTTAGGGGCTACATTTTTCTTGGTAAGGGTAGAAGAGACTTTACTATGGCAAGCAGCTCTTCTAGAAGGACACTTTGTTGTCTTGTCTAATAGTAGTGACATAGCCGTTGTACTATTGTCTTCCACTGTCTTGAGTTATTGGTCTCTTGCTTGAGGGTACACTCGGGCATGTTGTTCTATCTTATTTCTCTTCATCTTGTTTTTTTTTTAAGTTTTAATAGTGTATATATGAAAGTTTCATTTTAATGTTACTGTTCTTAAAATCTTTTATTTTAATAGTTCATTAGTTCTCTTGCAGTTTGTTTATTTTCTTACTTCCTTTCCTCACTAGGCTATTTTTCTCTGTTGGAACCCTTGGGCATATAGCCTCCTGCTTTTCCAACTAAGATTGTAGCTTAGCTAATAATAATAATAATAATAATAATAATAATAATAATAATAATAATAATAATAATACTTAAACCAGATGGCTTCGTCACTCGCTGTCCAAAAAAACGGCAACCCCTTTGGCGTATGTGTTTGACATTGTTTGTTTTCCTTGCTAAGCTGACTACTGTAGATTAGTTTTTGGCCCGGTGAAATTTGATAGACTTCGATGTTTATGGAGGTATAGACCCTAAGGGTATTTTTCTTTTATTCTTTATAAAGACTGCTGATTCATAGCTCCTAAGTTGTATGTTATTTTCTGCAAATTATCAGGAAGAGGTTCTTTTAGCTCTTGTTGGAGGATTGGTAATATTACTCCATTAGGTAAATGTGTTTGGTTTGTTGTACCTGATTACCACCCAACTTCCATTATCTACAGTTTTTGGACCTCTTGGCAAAATACCTAAATAGGTGTCAGAAGGTTTTCATCTGTTCCCTAGTTTGCAATTAGGCTTTCACAAAGGCCTGGGAGCATGTAATGCACTTACAATCTCCAATGCTGTAGAGACATCCCTCGATTGTGGTCAGAATGTTTGTATAATTGACATTGATTTTAGTGCTGCCTTTAATCGTGTTAAGTATGAGGTCTTGTTTTCAAACTCAAACAGTTGGGAGTGGGTGGGTCTTTTCTTAGCATCATTATTGAATGTTTTAAGTAATAGATTGCATATAGTAGTTGTTGATGGGCACCATAGCGAATATAGGAATTAGACATCTGGTGTTCCTCATGTTAGTGTTCTTGGTCCATTACATTGCCCAGAAAACAAGTTCGTTGTATTTGCAAATGATGTACTCTCTCTGCATCAATTCCATCTCCTAAATGTAGATCTTGTAGATCTGGGGTTGCTGAATCCCTTAATAGAGATATAGCTGAAGTTAGTGCTTGGTGCAAATTATGGGGCATGAAGTTTAACCCTTACTAAATTCAAAAGTATGATTGTAAGTAGGTAGTGGTTCCTTTACATCCAGATCTCTGCACTGATAAAATAGCAGAAAATAACATAAAGCAAAGTATTTTGATTGCGTTGGTATTTTTACTTTAATTGATTCTTCTTTTCATATCTTTAATAAAAATTAGTACGTAATCTATAAAAAAAGTTACAATCTGAACGAAAAAGTTTGTAAAGTAATGCAATATAAAGTAGGGTAATGGTGCTGATCGGGATGTATGTAAGGGCAACCTTACTCTTTACAGGACTTTCACTGTCATTTTGTCGTATACATTCTGAGATATAGGTGTGATAGGTTGGAGAAAAGTGTATATAATTTCGGAAGATTTGGTGGAAGGAAAGAAACTACAGAGTTGAGGGTTTGGTAGGATTATATTGTGGAAAAGTGTAGCAAGAAAATCCAAGCAAAGCCGTTTTGTAACCTGGGAAGTGTGGGCGACGCAGTTCTCATTAGGATTTTGTGATATAGTAGAAAATTTTGCT
>NC_090725.1:93492436-93499936 GCF_036898095.1 Palaemon carinicauda | reverse complement strand
CTTTTTACGTTTCAAATCTATAATTTGTATTTGGTGATGAAGATTTATTTTTGTTTATTTCCGCGTCCCATTTCTAATATCGCGGTCATGGTGTAATAATGCTATTCGAAAATATAGAGGAAAATCTTTGCGATGGTTGTGGTGTTCAAATAAATGTGAGCTGTTACTCCTTGTCAAGATTTATAATTTTGTATACTAGGAATTCTTTTTTCTTTTACTAGTGTGCGCGACCAGTCAAAATGAGTGCTACGTATTTAGATATCCACACATGCAAACGAAACTCATTCACCAGGGTATAACTACACCCATTTCCCCTACTGAATAGACGGGGAAAGACCGCGTGCTCAACGTGACAGGAAAGCTATATACTGTATACAGTATATATATATATATATATATATATATATATATATATATATATATATATATATGTGTGTGTGTGTGTGTGTGTGTGTGTGTGTGGGTGTGTGTGTATTTGTATGTGTACATATGTGTATGTATATGTATAATTGTAAATTTATATGTATATATATATACTGTATATATATGTATGTATGTATGTATTTATGTATGTGTATATATGTATATATTGTGATATCCCCATATGTTGTACATATGCTAACATATCTGATTTGTCTAATGTTTATTTTTCCATTTTCTTTGTAAATACATCACCTTATTTCAGCGCCATCTTCATTCCATTCTTCTCATTATCTTTTGTTTACACTCGCCTTTCTGCTGTAAATCATCCCTGTATTCTTACCTTACATGTTACAAGGTAACCCCAAATTTATTGATTTTGTTAGAATACATTGTTCTCACCACGAGATTCATCTACCTTACTCACCCATTCACTTTGCATTGCTTATTATTGTTGTTTTGAAGTGCTTTTTCATTATTTTATTTAACGTAAGATTAAAGTTTTGTTTATAACATAGTTTATTGTTCCTGTCCTCCAATTATCCTGCTATTGGTGCTTCTGTTGTCTGCAACCAGCTTTAAGAAGATACATTTGATCATAATCAACAATCTTATACACTCGTAATAAGAAACAAGTGAATTTGGAAGTCTACCCATATGACTTCTATTTTGTTGTGTGAAGAGAACTACCGCCCATTGTAAAGAGGTAATTGTTTGCACAGTGGTTCGTCACATAATAGTTGGGGGCCTGTCTGGGATCTGATGTGCGATATGATTCATCAAATTTATATCAAGTGATTGAATCGTGAAAGAACAGTTCCAGTGATTATGAACAGTATAGAGTGTTGTTTTGTGGCGTACCAAGGATAAAGGACGACAGTAATAATTCCAAGGTAAGGTAGATGTCTCGTCTCCCTCTCATTAGACATTTATGTATAATATATGTCTGGGTAGTCATTTGGTTGTAAGAGAATTGTCTCGCTCTGCTGACTCTCATCTTGGTATCACTAAAACATATGAATGCATCAGTCAAGACTTTTATTGGCCAAACATGAAGAATGACATTAAAGAGTACGTAAAAACATGTACAACATGTCAAAAAGTAAGTAGTCCTAATGTGAAAGTACCAGTTGCACCATTAAAACCTATACTTGTGCCTAAAGAACCTTTCAGTAAGATCATAGTAGATTGTGTAGGCCCTTTGCCCAAGACAAAAAGGGGACATGAATACTTGCTTACGGCCTTATGCCCAACTACCCGTTATCCATTTGCAGTACCTTTAAGAAACATTTCAGCCAAAAACATCCTAAAGTCACTAGTGTCCATATTTACTGTTGTAGGATTTCCAACTGAACTACAATGTGATCAAGGAACCAATTTCATGAGTCATGCTTTTAAAACTGCTATGAAAGATTACCATATAACCCAAGTCTCATCCTCAGCTTACCATCCACAGACCAATGGAGCATTAGAACGCACTCACCAGACCATTAAAAATCTTCTCCGGAAATACATCCATAGTTCAGGTAACGATTGGGATTGCGATTTGGAAATAATCATGTACGTCATACGAGGAGTTCGAAATCAGTCTACTGGTATGTCACCTTTTGAACTACTCTTCGGTCGACGACCACGAACTATCCTCAGTTCAGTCAAAGAACGCATCCTGAAGTTGGGAGATAATGAGGTACCTCTTTCCTAATATATTTCAGAACTCAACAAGAAACTTTCAGATCTTCACTCCATTGCCAAAACTAACTTGAAAACAGCTCAAGAGAAGATGAAGATTAACTATGATAAAAAGGCTAAAACCAGAAGTTTCAAAGTAGGAGATGCAGTGCTGCTATACCATCCGATTGCAGGCTCTCCCCTCGAGAGAAATACCAGGGACCTTATACCATCACTCAACGTATCTCGCCAACCAACTATATAATCGCCACTCCAGATAAGCGTAAGTCTACTCAATTAGTCCACATAAACCTCTTAAAGGCCTATTTGTCTCCCTCAACAGCTGAAAGTAAAACGGTAATGATAACTAGTTCCATACCATACATAGATTGTCCTATGGATCAATTTACAGATGATCCAATAACTGCATCTTGGCAGGATTCTCAAAACTCAAAGATCTTGGAAAACTTATCAGACTATCTACAACCCTTATATGCATCAAAATGTAAATCTTTAGTAGCTTTATTCCATGAATTTCCTAGTATAACTTCAGATAAACCAGGCAGATGCACCATGCTAGATCATGACATCAAACTACAACCAGGTGCTGCACCCATTAAACAAGCTTTCTATCGAACATCACAGAAGAAATTGGGTATCATGAAAGAAGAAGTGAACTACTTAAGAGAAGGATTGGCAGAACCCAGTGCGTCACCATGGGCTTCCCCATGTCTCCTAGTAGGAAAGAAAAATGGTAAATTTCGTCTTTGTACCGATTACAGGAAAATTAATAATTTAACAATTAAAGATTCGTATCCTCTACCAAGAATACAAGATATCATTGACCAAGTAAGTAATTCTACCTACTTAACCCGAATAGATTTGTTGAAGGGTTATTACCAAATTAAGTTAACAGAAACAGCAAAGGAAATTTCTTCATTTATCACTCCATTTGGATTATTTAGTTATAACGTAATGCCATTCGGATTAGCCAACGCACCTGCCACCTTCCAAAGAGTAATGTCTTTAATTTTACAGGACTTGGAAAAAGTATTTGTATATTTAGATGACATCATTATTGCCTCTGACACCTGGGTAAACCATATTCAAAAGATAAAAGAAGTTTTCTCAAGGTTGAAACAACATGGATTAACGATCAACTTAGCAAAAAGTAATTTTTGCAAAGGTCAGGGTATCTTACCTTGGTCATCGAGTTGGCAGTGGTAAAGTATTACCCCATGATGCAAATATTAGCGCCATAACTTCTTATCCTGTTCCAACTACCAAACAGGAATTAAAAAGATTTCTAGGTATGGTAGGATATTACTCTAAGTTCAGTCCAAATTTCTCACCATTCACAGGACCACTATTTGCTTTAACTTCTTCAAAAGTAAATTTTTCTTGGAGCCAACAACATGATCAAATATTTAACCAGCTAAAAACTTACTTTGTCATCTCCTCCTCTATTAATGGCACCTAACCTCACCAAACCATTCTATCTCCAAACAGACGCTAGTGATCTTGGATATGGGGGCATTTTATTACAGCATCCTGCTCCAATAACAGCCATAACAGGAAACCTACCCCCACTAGCTGATCTGTTACCAGTCTCTTATTCCAGTGGACGATTTATGGGTTCCCATCTAAATTGGCCCACTGTGGAGAAAGAACTATTCGCCATCGTAGCTACCATCCAAAGATACGAGATTTATGTTGATGGATAAGACACGATCTACGTCTACAGTGACCACTCTCCTCTGTCGCATCTCCATAGGTCCACTACTCTCAACCCTAAACTTTTAAGATGGTCATACATACTCTCTGCACATAATATCCAAGTAATCGCCATATCAGGACGAGAAAACATTGTTGCACTCCTTATCAAGGATAACCTCGGTTGATCCTCGGAAATGGAGAAAAAAAAAAAAAACAAGGGGAGACTGTGATATCCCCATATGTTGTACATATGCTAACATATCTGATTTGTCTAATGTTTATTTTTCCATTTTCTTTGTAAATACATCACCTTATTTCAGCGCCATCTTCATTCCATTCTTCTCATTATCTTTTGTTTACACTCGCCTTTCTGCTGTAAATCATCCCTGTATTCTTACCTTACATGTTACAAGGTAACCCCCAAATTTATTGATTTTGTTAGAATACATTGTTCTCACCACGAGATTAATCTACCTTACTCACCCATTCACTTTGCATTGCTTATTATTGTTGTTTTGAAGTGCTTTTTCATTATTTTATTTAACGTAAGATTAAAGTTTTGTTTATAACATAGTTTATTGTTCCTGTCCTCCAATTATCCTGCTATTGGTGCTTCTGTTGTCTGCAACCAGCTTTAAGAAGATACATTTGATCATAATCAAACAATCTTATACACTCGTAATAAGAAACAAGTGAATTTGGAAGTCTACCCATATGACTTCTATTTTGTTGTGTGAAGAGAACTACCGCCCATTGTAAAGGGGTAATTGTTTGCACAGTGGTTCGTCACATAATAATATATACTGTATATATGTATGTATATATATATATATATATATATATATATATATATATATATATATATATATATATATATATATATACACTGTATATATATGTATATATGTACTGTATACATGTATATACATATATATATATGTATATATAAATAAATATATATATATAGATATATATATATACTGTAAGTATATATATTTGTATATATATGTGTCTGTATATATATATATATATATGTATATAAATTATAGAGCTTCATACTAGCTCTTTATTAATAGGGAAGAAGGGAGACATATAAAGCATGTATGGCTAACATCGTGAGTGAATTATACTAAATTTATTTAGAGATAAATAAGGAATCAGATCAAAAGGTCCCTTAATTAGCCCTTAATTGCATGAGAGAGAGAGAGAGAGAGAGAGGAGAGAGAGAGAGAGAGAGAGAGAGAGAGAGAGAGAGAGAGATTGTGGTGGGTGCCACTTCATGTAAAATTAAAGAGGTTAAAAACACCGAAATTTTGCCCCTGAACTCTTACCTTTCTTGTCGTTCCCATATAAAATGCTTATCAGGTAATTCGATCAATACATTACATAGCATTTATGAAAAGACTATCGCACGGAGAATGATATAAATGAAATTTAAGATATCTTTCAATAAATACACATGTACTGATCTCACCATACGGAAAAAAAACAATGACGAAATGAAGTAAAATAAAACACAAAAATTTTGCCAAAAAACTTGTTTCCCGCCCTTCTTGTCACAGGTTCTAAGACTGATCTGTTCACAGTTTGAATTGCAAACAAAATCATGGTGTTGATTTTTTCATTATGAGTCGTCTTGTGGGCTTGACAGGTATACGGGCTTAGTGCCAAGGTCTGTTTTTTATTTACCCTATTTCTTGTGCATCCTCAATATATACATGTGTATGCGCGTGTGTGAGTGCCTCCTTGATTATGGGTGTGTATTGTATGAATGAATATTTTTTGTTAAATGATTAAGTATCTAAATTTTGTATTAAGCTTGATATTGTTCACGAGTAAATGCTATTTATTACTTGACGTAGAAAAACACGCAATATAACCATATGGATCTTAGAATTTTTTTTTTTTTTTGTCTTTTCTTAAGTATCAGTGTACGCGAAGCGTAAAAAGATTGACTGCTAAATATTTAGATATATATATGTACACAGCTGCACACGCACCACCCTCTCATCGTGGTATGACTACGTCCTCTCCCCCCTATATATATTATATATATATATATATATATATATATATATATATATATAATATATATATATATATATATATAATATAGTGTATATATATGTATATATGAATATATATATATATATATATATATATATATATAACTATATATAACTATATATAATATATATATATATATATATATATAATATATATATATATATATATATATATATATATATAACTATATATATATATATATATATATATATATATATATATATATAAATATATATATATATATATATATATATAACTATATATATATAACTATATATTATATAAATTATATATATATATATATATATATATATATATATATATATATATATATATATAACTATATATATATATATATATATATATATAACTATATATATATATATATATATATATATATATATATATAACTATATATACTATATATATATATATATATATATATATATAACTATATATTATATATATATATATAGTTATATATATATAGTTATATATATATATATATATATATATATATATATATATATATATTATATATATATATATATATATATATATATATATATATATATATATATATATATATATATATATATATATATATATAATATATATATATATATATATATAATATTATATATATATATAGTTATATATATATATATATATATATATATATATATAGTTATATATATATATATATATATATATATATATAGTTATATATATTATATATATATATATATATATATATATTATATATATATATATATATATATATATATATATAGTTATATATATATATATATAGTTATATATATATATATATTTTTTTTTTTTTTGTCTTTTCTTAAGTATCAGTGTACGCGAAGCGTAAAAAAATTGACTGCTAAATATTTAGATATATATATGTACACAGCTGCACACGCACCACCCTCTCATCGTGGTATGACTACGTCCTCTCCCCCCTATATATATTATATATATATATATATATATATATATATATATATATATATATATATATATATATATATATATAATATAGTGTATATATATGTATATATGAATATATATATATATATATAACTATATATAACTATATATATATATATATATATATATATATATATATATATATATATATAACTATATATATATATATATATATATATATATATATATATATATATATATATATATATACTATATATATATATATTATATATATATATATATATATATATATATATATATATAACTATATATATATAACTATATATATATATATATATATATATATATATATATATATATATATATATATATATATATATATATATATATATACTATAATATATATAATATATATATATATATATATAACTATATATATATATATATATATATAACTATATATATATATATATATATATATAATATATATATATATATATATATATATATATATATATATATATATATAACTATATATATATATATATATATATATATATATATATATATATATATATAACTATATATATATATATATATATATATATATATATATATATATATATATATATATATATATATTATATATAATATATATATATAATATAT
>NC_090725.1:93480025-93487525 GCF_036898095.1 Palaemon carinicauda | reverse complement strand
GTGGCAAAGTCCCTTAAGCGCCAGGTATCCCCTGCGCGTTAACGTTCTCCTGCACGCTAGCGCACTATTGTGAGCAAACGCTCTACAGTTGCTGACCCGGAGACAACGCACCAGCGAGCACCTGTTCATGAGTCTTCGCGCCAGCGCTCACCTGCGCGCCATCGATCTCCTGTGCGCCAGCGCTCTCCTGCTCGCCAGCACGCCACTGCGCGCCCATATCCTGATGCGCACCATGCGCGCCCACGATCTCCTGCACGCCCTCGATCTCCTACGCGTGCCAACATTCGCCTGTGCCCCCACGATCGTCAGTTCTGGGCGCAGGAGGGAAGATACCTTCTTCCCCTGCTCGCCAGCGATCTCCTACGCGCCAGCAGACACCGACGCGCCATCAGACACCGACGCGCCATCAGACACCGACGCGCCATCAGACCCCTCTGGCTTGCCAACATTCTCCTACGCGTCATCGCGCGCAGTCAGCAATGCTCGCCCACGCGCGCACCGCACGTTTACCCTTTGTAGATGTGCGCGGGCGCGAGGGATATTTCCCCTGCGCGCACCCGCCCAACGCTATCACCCTCACGGGCTCCTAAGGATACTGCCCGTCCGCGTGCTCGTGTGCAATCGCCTCCACGTGCGCGAACGCTTGTTCAACCCACTGCGCGCCCTCGGCATTCTCCAGAACGCGCCCCTGCGCGCCATCGATCACCTACGCCGCCACGCGCTCTATTGGCCCTTCGCGCTCCATCTCCTGCGCGCCATCGCTCGCCCGCGCGTCAACGCGCTTCCTCGTCTGTGCGCCATTGCTCGCCCATGCGCCAACGCGCGCCCGCGCGCCATCGCTCGCCCGCGCGCCATCGCTCGCCCGCGCGCCATCGCTCGCCCGCGCGCCATCGCTCGCCCGCGCGCCATCGCTCGCCCGCGCGCCATCGCTCGCATCGCTCGCTCGCGCGCCATTGCTTACCTGCGCGCCTACGCGCACCCTCGCCATCGCTCCCACGCGCCCACGCGCACCCTCGCCATAGACCCCGTGCAGCGGGATTCCCATCGTGATCCCACGCGCGAGGCTGCAGGACCGCGAGTCACCAGATCGTCTCCTTCACGTCCCCCCCCCCCCCCCCCCCCCCCGCAAGTGCAGACCAGTGTGTTCGCCGGAGGTCGGGAGAACACCGGATATGTCCATGAACTTGCATTCTTCCCCTTCTTCTTTTCAGGAAGACCCTGTTGTGGTTTCTACTCCTAGGGATTGAACGATCCCCTTTCCTCCAGAGGGAGTCTCTGACAGCGCCGCTGTCAATAAGCAGCTATGGTTTGGGTCCCTTGTCAGAGCTGTCGTGCAGGCCTTTAAGCCTGCCTTCTCTGAGTTGGGCCTCAAATCAGTGGCAGTTCCAACTCCCCCTGAAGAGGAAGAGAGGAGTAGACGATGTGGTGACTTCCCCAAGGGTTAAGCGGGCTCCTCGGAAGTCTTTGAGGAAGGCTCCCTCCCCCCCCCCAGACTTTCTCTCCTTCCCCTTCAGACAAAGATTTCCCGTCCTCAGGGAATTCTCGTGAGGTGAGGCGTTCTCCCATCGCACCAATGGGAGAAACCCCACCTCGCGTAGAGAAGTCTTCTCGGGTAGGGGTGGAGAAGAGCCTCCCACCATCGCTGTTGGAGTCCTGTATCCCTCCCAGGAGGGAGTCGAAGGACTCTAAGACTGTTCCTAAGTCGTCCTCGAGGATGAGACCAGAGCCAGCCAAACCCGCGGAGAACGTCCACAAGTCCCCCCAAGAAGAGCCTTTGGGGACAGGAGACTTTGCTGCCAGCCCTACAAGAGGAGAGCTACAGGAGTCGGAACATGCGTTCTGGTAAGTTACTCTGATGAGGAATCTCAACGGGTTCTCGGATCCTGAGATTTCCCCCTGAGAGGGCAAGGGTACGGTCCTGGACCGAGTCTTCAGCACTCAGAAACCCCCTAAGGCCAGTGTGGCTTTGCCTTGGTCCCAAGGGGTCAAGAGTGCCAGAGATAAGGTTGAGGGCCAGCTCTCCTAGCTTGCCTCCTCCAGCCGTTCCAGCGCCGGCAACAAACCCTTCCCTCCTCCTAGTGTCCATCAGAGGAGGTACTTTGAGATCATGGAGGTGTCTTGTTTAGCTCTTCCATTACACCATTTGTGGATGAGCTTACCCGGGCAGTCCCTCTAGAGAGACTCGCCAACTGGAAAGTGTCTTTCTCGGCCTCGGAGATCCTCAGTCAGGAGAAGGTCGCGAAGTGTGCCATGCAGGCAACTTCGTGGCTTGATATCTGGCTAGGGTCTCTCGTCATACTGTTACGATCCGAGGACCTGTCCAAGGAGAGTACCAGGAAGGCCTTGGAGACCTTCCTTCTATCAGGCACGCGTACCATCGAGTTTCTATCCCACCAAGTCTCGAACTTGTGGGCTAATTTCATCTTGAAGATTCCTCCATCTTGGGGAGGAACTTGTTTGAGCCTAAAGACGTGGAACAGGCAGCTGAGAGGTGGAGGAAGTCCAACCAGGACTCTCTCCTATACATAGGGCTCTTACATCAAAGCCCTATAAACCTCCAGCACCTCAACAACCTTGCCCGTCCAAGACAACGAAACCGGAAGTGGCAGCAAAGACAACGGTGTTGAAGCCCTTTCCTGTCAAAGACAGGAAAGGCAAGAAGTCCTCCAGGGGAGGAAAAAATCCTAGAGGGAGTGGCCGACGCCGCAAACGCTAGGATTGGCAGTCCCCCTGCATGTCCACCAGTGGGGGAATGCTTACAAAGTTGCGCGATCAGGTGGCAGCAACTCGGGGCCGATGCCTGGACGATATCTGTAATCAGTCAAGGATATCGCGTCCTGTTCACAACATCTCTACCTCCCCTGACAGCGGATCCAGTGTCATTGAGCTCCCTTGCCATGGGATTGGCAAGGGGGCAAGGCCTTCGGGCAGAAGTCGAGACCATGTTGAAGAAGGGCTCTCTCCAGGAGGTCGTCGACGGGTCCCCCAGCTTCTTCAGTCGACTCTTTCTTGTAAGGAAGGCGTCTGGAGGCTGGAGACCAGTCATCGACCTCTCAGCCCTGAACAGGTTTGTCAAGCAGACCCCGTTTAGTATGGAGACAGCGGACACGGTCAGCGGACAAGGTGCTGTGTTTTGGTCTCTCCACAGCACCCCAGGATTTCACCAAAGTGTTCACCCTGATATCATCGTGGCACACAGGATCGGCATCCGTCTCCTCCGTTATCTGGATGACTGGCTGATCCTAGCAGACTCGGAGTCGACCCTTCTTCGACACCAAGACAAACTTCTGAGACTTTGCCAAGATCTGGGGATCATGGTAAATATCGAGAAGTCCTCTCTGCTTACTACTCAAAGACTGGTATATCTAGGCATGATCTTAGATACCAATCTCCACAAAGCCTTCCCATCAGACGACAGGATAGCAAGGCTGAGGAGGGTCTCAAGTCCTTTCCTCAGACGAGACGAACTCCCAGCCCAATCGTGGTTACGTCTCCTCGGGCACCTCTCATCCTTGGCCCGTCAAGTTCCCAATGGTCGCCTCAGAATGAGATCTCTGCAATGGCGACTCAAGTCTCGGTGGAATCAAGGACACGATTCCCCGGACGTCATGGTCCCTCTGGGTCCAGTGGAACGGACGGACCTTCAGTGGTGGGTGACAGACGAGAACCTAGGAAAGGAAGTGGATCTTCTCCTCCTCCCCCTGGATTTGATGCTGTTCTCGGATGCCTCAAAAAAAGGGTGGGGTGCCCACGTACTGAACCACAGGACCTCAGGCCTGTGGTCAGAATCAGAAAAGTGCCTCCGTATAAACCTGCTAGAAATGAAGGCCATATTCCTGGCCCTTCAACAGTTTCAACGATACCTGGCGGGTCACTCTGTGGTGGTGATGAGCGACAACACCACAGTAGTGGCTTACATCAACAAGCAGGGAGGCACCTTTTCGAAGCAGCTATCCCATCTTGCAGTAGAGATACTGAGATGGACCGAAGTCCACTCGATTCCACTATCGGCTCGCTTCATTCCAGGCAAGAGGAATGTGCTCACCGACAGTCTGAGCAGAGCGTCTCAGATAGTGAGTACCGAGTGGTCTTTGGATCGTCTAGTAGCCAACAAAGTCCTGACTTTGTGGGGTTTCCCGACTGTGGATCTGTTTGCTACAGAGTTGAACTTCAAACTGCAGCTGTACTGCTCCCCAGTCCCGGATCCCAAGGCTCTCTGGCAAGATGCTTTCCAACAACGGTGGGACAGCATCGACGTATACGCTTTTCCCCTGTTCTGTCTGATGAGGAGGGTACGCAACAAGACCAGAATATCGGTCAATCTCTCGATGACTCTGATAGCTCCGCTATGGCATCACACGGAATGGTTTCCAGACCTTCTGCAACTCCTAACGGAGTTCCCAAGAGAACTCCCTCCACGACGCGAGCTACAAAAACAACCACACGCCAACATCTTTTACAAGGCCATAGCTTCGCTTCGGCTTCACGCCTGGAGACTATCCAGCATCTCGCAGAGAGAGGATTTTCGCAGCAAGTTGCGGAAAGGATGTCTGGACTCCTGCGTAGGTCATCCGCAGGGGTCTACCAGGCAAAGTGGAGAGTTTTCTGTGGTTGGTGTCGTGGAAGGGGTATCTCTCCACTCGATGCCACTATTCCAGCAATAGCGGAGTTCTTCGTGTATTTGCGAGAAGAAATGCCAGTGAAAGGCTATCGCTCAGCCTTAAGTCTCACCTTTAGGCTCAAAGGAGTGGACATTTTTTCTTCGCTGGAACTTTCCTTACTCATACGAAGTTATGAACCTACCTACCCTCAGTCGGAAGTGAGACCTCCTCCATGGAACGTGGTTCGAGTTCTCAGGTATCTGAAGAGACCTCCCTTCGAACCATCATGCCAGGCTTCAGATCGCCACCTGACTTGGAAGACGGTGTTCCTACTTGCGTTGGCTTCAGCCAAACGAGTTAGTGAACTGCATGGTCTCTCGTATGACATCGCCCATTCAAGGGGATGGGGGGAGGTAACGTTCAGATTCGTCCTTGAGTTTGTTGCTAAGACTCAGAATCCGGGAGTGCCAGACCCTCGGTTTACTCTTTCCGGATTTCGAGTCTTCGTTCCGTAACAGATGACCCAGACCATCTCCTACTGTGCCCAGTAAGGAGTCTGAGGCTCTATCTGAAGAGAACAGCTGCAATTCATCCTCAAGTGCAAGCATTGTTTGTAAGCACTGGGGGGACAAAGAGGAAGGTCACCAAGAATACCATCTCAGCTTGGATTCGTAGGGAAATCCATCTTTCTCAGAATCCCGACCCTCCTCTGTCACGTCACCCTATAGCACATGATGTCAGGGGCAAAGCTACATCCCTGGCCTTCAAAAAGAACTACTCAGTGACACAGGTTCTACAAGCAGGGGTGTGGAAGCGTCAGACGACCTTCACAGCCCACTATCTGCAAGACGTGACCCACAGGAGGCTCGATACGTTCTCTATTAGCCCTGTGGTGGCTGCACAACAGCTGGTTTAAACCTCAGGCTCCTTAATAGACAAGTAGCAGAGGGTTGAGGGTATTGTTACCCGGTTTTAATCTGCATGAATGAAAAGGTATGTCTGGCCCTTATTCTTTTTTCATCCTCCCCTCTCTTGGGGAAAGCAGCATCCTGGGTTCTCTGCACAGCTGACCTCAAACCACTGCAGGTAAACCATGTTCCCTTGTGTTCCTAGTATTAAGCTAATACTGTCACGTCCCCATACCCTAACGAGGTGGTATTGGGAGAGTCCTAGCCTTAAGTTTCCATCTAAAGAACTTCAGGTCAACCTTCTAGGACGAGTCACACTTCATTCCTCCACACACAGCTTATGTAGGCCACAGCCCTTGCAGAGCAAGGTGCTAGCGAGGTGCAGGGACTTCTTATCGTTGAGTGCCGACAAACTCAGATTCTGAGTCCCCGGGCAAAGAGCCAAAAGCCAGTAATGACTGGGACTTACCACCCTACCTAAGGGTTGAGTCACCCATATTAAATAGTGTGGTTTGTATTTCAGTTACGGAACAAATGACAATTTCGTAGGTAATTTGTATTTTTCCTAACTATACAAACCTTAGCTATTTAATCAAACTTGGCCGCCAGCCCTGTCCCCCGTGAAGTCCTACCTCTAAGCAAAATGAGCTCAGCACAGGTGTGTGAGAGGGGGGAGATAGCATGCTACCCCTCCCTACCCCCTGCTAACTGGCGGTGGGGTAATAAACCCTCGTTAAAATTCTAATGGCTCGCATTTCAGCTACGGCGAAAGTAATTACCCATATTAAATAGCTAAGGTTTGTATAGTTAGGAAAAATACAAATTACCTACGAATTTGTCAGGTTTGGCATGAAGTACAGGGGTGAACCCAATCCTTAGCATCCTTATTAATGCCATGCCAAATGAACTTCGTCTTCAGTAGCTGTGCAGTAGAATGGCGCAGGGGATGTGAAAGGCTGTAAATATGATTAAACACCTGTCCGTGCATGGAACCAGGTATCCACAGTTTATTACTATTAGTACTGACGTCACAGAGGAGGGTGGTGTTGGAGTTGTTGAGAGGGACATCCTCCCAGCAGAGGGATATGCCGGATGTCCTACAGGCTTGGTACTTTGGATTGTTTCATTAGGCTTCTGCCAAGGTAATGTAGTCCAATCACAGGTGAATGGCAGCTAATGTGTTTCTAAACAGGATATCGACAACGGGATTTATTTTCCGAGGAACGTGTTGAAATGTACAATTGTACTCAGCCATGGCAGAGAGATGTCAGTGTTGACGGGTGGACTATGCATTGGACTTTCAAGTGATGGCCTGCACCAGAGGCATGTGGTCCGTACGAATGACGAAGGGTGTAGCTTCCAAGAAGTGGCGAAAGTGACAAACAGCTAAGTGCACCACCAGGAATTCGCGGTTGAAGGTAGAGTAGCCAGATTCCCCCTTGGACAGTTTCCTACTGAAGAAGGCCAATGGGCAGGATGAGCTATTGATCACCTAGTTGAGTATTGTCCCAATAGAGACGTCACTGGCATTCGTAGAGAGAAGGAGAAGTGCATATGGCACAAGAAAAATAAGCAGCAGCAGATGATAGGTTATTCTTTGGGTTACAGAAGGCCAATTCTTGAAGGGGATCTCACTTCAGGTCTCTTGGCTTGCCTTTGAAGGAGGCATAGAGCGTCACAAGATTGGTGGCTATTGCGGGCAGGAAATGGGGAAAATAGTTAATCATGCACAAGAACTCTTGTAATACTTCTGACGGTCGAGGGAGTGGGGAAGTTCTGAATGGCTGCTACATTTTCAGGGAGGGGATGGACTCCTTCAGGAGTGATACGGTGCCCTAAGAACGATACTTCATTGGCGCCAAAGGTACACTTGTTGTACCAGACTACAAGGCCATTCTGTTGTAGGCGATTGAGCACGATGCGTAGATGACGGAGGAATTCCTCTTTGAAGGAAGAGAACACAAATGTGTCATCTTTGTAACATACACAGA
>NC_090725.1:93470025-93475025 GCF_036898095.1 Palaemon carinicauda | reverse complement strand
TTGAATAATAAATATTATGCTTGGCAACAATGACATCCTTTGAATTATCAACTCAAGTGATATATAAAACAATTACTTGTGTAATTCAGTATTGCCAAAATTTTGGTTTGCAGTTTAACAACATTAAAACTCAATGTTGGATGCATCTCATAATTCCCGTAGTAAATCGGTAAGGTATAATCTCTTGACAGAGCCCAATGGTATGACATTATAATTGATGATGAACAAAAATACATTTGTTAAAACGTTTCCTAATCCAAAAGCCGTAGTAGGAGCTGGGTAGATAAATGGCGGGATCAGTAGAAGGAGCAATAGAAATTGATCTTGCTCCAGAAGAATGTATTGAAGAATTGTTATTTATGTTCTGATAGAAATCATCTCTTTCCTTCTTGCTTAATCCTCCGTCCCGTAAGCGCTCGGTTCATCATAATGTTTCCAACAGTATAGGCAAACATGAGTTTTGGCCCTCCAACCAAACTTTTGTATTCCAGATCGGTCCTTGAAGGTAACATGGGCTCGAACAAAAAAAAACTATATTGACAGAGGTTTGTTGTGCTTCTAAATAACTTTTCTAAGATAAAGTCATTCCCATGTCAGATGAAGGGAAATGAATGTAGTAGATAAAAGACTACTTTTAGGCTTATTCGCTTTTATCAGAAAAAGAAAGAAAATAAGGAGGAGGTCTTTTATCAGGCTAAAAGGCAAACTTATGGTCCTTGTTTCGTTGGTAAAGATGGAAGGATGAATGTTAATATTGGATGCGGTGGTCTCCATAAGCCTACTCTCTCTTTCCAAGTCTAATTTCGATATTGTGAAGTCAAATATGGAAATCCTCATAACCAATATTCATAACTCTATTGCTCCAGCTCCATCTTGGTCTTCTCCAAACTTCAAGAGTTTAAAAACGAAGTAGTGAAGAAAAAATTACATTGATAGTTATTTTGAAAATAAGAAAATGTTGTGTAAATTATATATATATATATATATATATATATATATATATATATATATATATATATATATATATATATATATATATATATATATATATATATATATATATATATATATATACGGTATATATATATATATATATATATATATATATATATATATATATATATATATATATATATATATAATTGAATATGAACGATTATATATTTGTGTTTCATTATATATAAATAATATATATATATATATATATATATATATATATATATATATATATATATATATATATATATATATATGTGTGTGTGTGTGTGTGTATACACACACACATATATATATATATATATATATATATATATATATATATGTGTGTGTGTGTGTATACACACACACATATATATATATATATATATATATATATATATATATATATATATATATATATACTGTATATATACATTTCAATAACAATATATATATACTGTATATATACATTTCAATAACAATATTATCTGTACGGTGCTGTATGTGTTCCTATTTATTTTATGAAGGCCTGAATGCGGCGAGATCCTGGTATTTGCCTCATTAACGTATAGATTATAGCTCATACGGGGTGGATATTTTCCGGAGAATGTTAACACCAAATTGGTAAAATTATCAGTAAGAGGGAGAAATGTACAATTTTTCTTGGATGATCTTAGGATCGAGCGAAGATTGTGTAAGATGATGCTGTCAATGAAATTATAAAAAATAAAGAATATTTTTTTAATGAAAATTTTACTACATAACTATATAAAAACAAGCAAATAAAAATGAAAATAAATTCAACTTATTGTAAATCTATTCCCATCATCAGGGCTGCATGAAAATATAAAATTATTTGCATAGAAAATAATTAGATTAATATTCACAACCCATTTAATGGGGGCCAACTTCAGGTTTAAAGAACACCTTTCCGGAGTTTTTGCGATTTTAAGTTGTTTATAGACTTGTCCAAAATGTCATTTTGGAAATTATATCTGGTCTACCCAATGTTACTAAATGTCCGCATCAAATTCCGTCTGGTTGTCATTCATCGTACTGGTTCTATACTAAAAAAAGGTAAAAATTCATCCCAAAGAAATAATTTAAATTTTGTAAAACCCATAACCAGTACAGCTACCTCGAAATTCTCTCCCAAATATACTACTGCCTTTCGCTTCTTCCCCAAGAATTTTTATATCAAGAAACTGACAAGTTCCTTGAACGATCAAACCCCCTCCACACCATTATATATTCCCTAACTGTTTATTACCAACACCTCTCCTTCCTATATGATATGCTAATTTTCTTTAGTGTTTATATAGTTTTCTTGGAGATTTTTTTTCCAAATATTTTTAAAGTTTTCACCCTAATCTTTTGAAAGTAAGTCCTACCACTCATATATATATATATATATATATATATATATATATATATATATATATATATATATATATATACATATATATATGTATATATATATATATATATATATATATATATATATATATATATATATATATACATACAGTGGAACCTCTACACACGAACGTATCTACATCCGAATTTTCCAACATCCAAAGTAAAATTCGAGCAATTTTTCCACTCTACACCCGAATTTTATTTCGACACACGAAGTAAGCAATTTTCGTCGTACCGGTTGTATCCGAATTTTTCGACACGCGAATTACAATTCGAACACGTTCCTACTCTACACCCGAATTTTTTTTCGACACCCGAAGTAAACAATACCCGTACACGTAGATGGTACTCATAGCGCCGGATGTATTTTTTATTTCCGCCGATAGAAGGCAGAATTTCTACCTCGGAGGGACCCTCAATTAGCGTGACTTGGGACATTCCTCTGTTCTCGTCGGCTTCATGTGGTTGTGCCCTGTGCGTTCTGCTATTAACTGTGTTTTAATCGTGATTTTTTACGTTCATCCTTTTACGGTATTTTACGTTAATCATGGGTCCTAAAAGGCTTAGTTTCGGAAGTGGTAGTTGTAGTGGTGAGAAAAGGAATAAGGAAATGCTTTCTTTAGAAGTAAAGCAAGGAATTATTGAAAAGCATGAGTGTGGCGTCCACGTGAGTGAACTTGCAAAAGAACATCACGACGAACTTACTACAGAGGAGCTCAAGGAACTCCATGCTATGTCTGAGCACATGAGTGATGACAAGGAAGGGATTTAGGCGGTAGAACGTGTGTTAGGTTCGGCGCAAATAAAAGAGGTGTTAGGATAATATCAAGACGTGGTCGACTTCATCAACAAATACCATCCAAAAAAATTGCAGGTTTGTCGTGTAGTTGTGCAGTTCGATGATGTTTCCCTAACTTATTGTCGAAACATTCTGAAAAGCTGTACCAAGCAACTTTCTATCGATAACTTCTTTAAAAAAACTACAAAGCGAACTCGTGATGAAGAGAAAGGAAGTGGTTCAAAGAAAACGGCAAAGAGTGAAGCGAAAGAAAGTGAAACAAAGAAAATGGCAAAGATTGAAGAGAAAAAAATTCAATAAATTTTAAGTGTAGAGTGAAAGTGATTAAAATTAATCATCAAAAAGAAAAAAAAGAAAATGTAAAAAAAAATATAAAATATAAAAATTAAAAAGAATAAATAAGCTAAGTTAGGTTAAAGTTCACTTAGTGTAAGTTAGAATAAGTCCGTCCGTCTCCTCTCTGCGTAGCAAGACCAACACCTGCGCTGGACTTTCTAAGGTAAAGTGACGCTAAAAACCCGTTTCTTATTTATTATTTCTTGATAATTATTGTTTTTTACATGTCTATTATCTAATTTAGAGTGCATATTGTCATGTGTAATTATGTGTAGTAATTTATTAAGGAGTTATCATAGGTTTTTGGGCTCAACCACGGATTAATCCTATTTCAATGTATTCTTATGGGAAAATTCGTTTCTACATCCGAACATTTTCTACATCTGAAGTCGGTTGTGGAATGAATTAAATTCGTATGTAGAGGTACCACTGTATATATATATATATATATATATATATATATATATATATATATATATATATATATATATATATATGCCTACTCTGATCACATGTGTTTCTGCTAGTATTATTATTGTAAAGGACATCATCTAATCCCAGATTTCTCTATATCTTTTAGTTTTTATACTGGTTTATTTTGCATATAATTTTCATACTATATAATGATAGGTTTTTTTCCATAAAATAAAGATGTTCCCCTTATCATCATCATCATCATTACCATCTTAAACCTTCACTTGTCCACTGTGGGACAAAGGCCTAGGCAATCTTTCACTTGCGTCTGTTTATAGTTTTTCTATGCCAGTGCAACCCGGCAAACTTTCTTAGTTCGTCAATCCATCGTCTTCATTTTCTACCCTTGCTTCATTTGCAATCTCTAGGGATCCCTTCTGTTAACCTTAATTTTCATTTATGATCTGTCATTCTCATTATATTATGTCCTGCCCATGTCCATTTCTTTTCTTGCATGTTGTTAGACTATCCTTTACTTTAGTTTATTGTCTGATCCATATTGTTACTTTTCTGTCTCCTAGTGTTATTCCCATCATTATTATTTCCATAGCTCTTTGAGTTGTAGGTAGCAAATTTGGTAAGGCTTTAGTAAGGCTCCAAGTTTCTGAATCATAAATTAAGATAATCTGATTAAATACTTTTCCTTTTAGAGAAAGGGGTATTTTACATTCATAATCTCATTTTGTTTGCCAAAAGCTCTCCATCCCATGATTATCCTTCTGTTAATTTCGGTCTCATGTCTGTATGTCTGTTTTAAGTATGTATATTCATTAACATAGCCGTTATTTATTGTCTCTGCAATTTCATTGAAAATTATCTTAGTTTTACTCATATTAATTTTCAGTTGTACATTTCTGCTTTCTCTATTCAAATTTTTTCTCATCTTTTGAAATTCCTCCCCTGATTCAGTAAACTGAACTATGTCATCTACAAATCTTAAATTGTTAAGGTATTCCCCATTAATGTTGATTCCCACATTTTCTCAAAATAAATT
>NC_090725.1:93435025-93465025 GCF_036898095.1 Palaemon carinicauda | reverse complement strand
GACTTAATCCCCCCTCGTAATACTGCTGAAAAGGGATAATACCTTTTGAAAGAATAAAGATCAGAAAAAAAAACAGATGTTGATAGTTTCGGTATGTTCCAATAATGCTCGCTAACCTTCATTCCTACCCTAAACGATACTTTGCCTTGCAGGCCATTTTATTTCCATCCTATTTTAAAAATTGAGTGCAATAAAATTGGGAAGAGACAGAAATATAAAGAGAAAGGAGTAAAAAAGAAGAATGGTTTATATAAAATAAAAACTAGTAAAGAAGTTTGATAACATCAAGGAGATAAATATACTATACTGATATAATGTAAAGGATAGTAATTTAAAAGAATTATTATGGATTTTCTTATAAATGTAAAAAGGGGAATAAAGAGGATCCAAAGAAATAAATGATAGTGAACCTATGAATTTAGGTGAGAGAGAGAAAAAAAGTGAAATTGAAGAGATAAAAACGAAAAGCAAAGTGAAATAATGTGAGAAAATATATGAAAGCGATTGAAAAGTAAGAGATTGGTAAATGAATAGAACGTATCAAATACGGAGCACAAACAAACAACAATAAAAGGTAGCAGTTTTGTTGGTGTTACTGAGAAATAGAATTAGTCAGTACTCCCTCTTCTGCAAATGGCAATCATGGCATCTTCATTTCATGACTGGTAAGTCTGTATTACCAAAATTGTCCCCTTCAATCAAATTATAGCATAATTCGGTATAATTTTCCGTTATGGAAATGACAAAAATAATGAAGATACTGATAAAACTCATAATTTCCCTTCCTATAACATTACTCTGGTTGAATACACGACATATTTTTTATAGTGGAGGTTGCTCAGGGTTCACAGAAAATGACCAACAAAGCTCATGATTATAGATAAGAATCGACTCTGAATATTTCGTCCTCTTAGGTAATGTGAAATTACTCTTGATTCGCTGTTGATCGATTTTACAGATCAGCGATAATGAAAAATGACCTCTAATTCTCATAGTCAGAGATCGGAGGTCGTCCTTTCTAAACTTGGCCTTTATATATCATTGTAGGTCATTCACAATATCTTTGTAACAAGAATCTGCCGTAATAAGCATTAGTTGCATCGAAGTGAGTTCAAAACGATTTGGTTTTATCTCGATAATGCTTTTTTTTTTTTTTTTTTTTTTTCGAAAGACGTGAACTAAAAGCAATTTATTTTCTTTTTCTTTTCTGGAAAATCATGATTGTAGTAATCGATCATACAACATTATTTGTGGTTTGTGATTTTTTTAAACTGTAATAACTCTTGGTCTTGAAAATAAAATTATTTTATATGTAGATTGTGATACATTCTTTGCATCAATTCCATCCTGTAGTTTCTGAATGCCTTAATAGAGGCATCTCAATGTAAATTAAAGGGGATAAAGTTGAACCCTTATAAAACTCTCTAGATTATAGGAGATAAAGTTGAACCCTTACAACACTCTGTAGGTTATAGGGATAAAGTTGAACCCTTACAAAACTCCAAGGTATGATGGTAAATATGGCAAAGACAGCGTTATTTTTCGACAGCCATATCTTTTTATTGATAATTCCCCTTTAATTGATACACATCCAGTTTGTTCTCACTTCAATTGCATAAAAAAAAATCAGCATCTTGAGAAATTCTTGTCAATTTTTTTGTCATTCCTAGTATCTGTCACGTTGTGAATGTTCTCATGTCTGGTCTTCAGGTCCTGACTTTCATTTTACTTTTTTGGACGAAAACTTGCAGTTTATTGAAATACATATCCCTGATCTAGATATTATTCTTTGGCACTGTGAGAGTGCTGCTTGACAGTTTTCATAATTCTGGATTCAGATATTCCTAGACTGTATTATTCAGTAATAGTACGGGGTATGCTGTTAATTTGAACCCCAGATCTTCCGTGGTAAAGTAGGAAATATCATATTCTTATAATCTTTACTGGTGGTGTATTACTTATAGCTTTATACAGAGGAAAAACTATTCATCTCTCCCATTTATTTAAATCCTTTCACGTAGCCAGGCATTCTTTACAAACCCTAGTTAGCAATTAGAGGATGCTATCACCTCCAAGCTGCAAGTTTGTTCTTTAACATCTGAGTCTCATTCTAACATCCTAAACAGGCGCTTCCATGCTCAATTTCAGTCTTACATTATGCCTTGCCTGTATTTATTCACTCTGTTTGGCTTCTCTTCTTTACTTCTGTATTTAACAAACCTTCAAAATAATTACTCTTATCAACCAAGACATTTTCTACAGCAGATCCTCACATACATCTCTTATTTAGAGGTCCATCCGTTCATTAACCCTTTTTTATGTATTCATTTTCCCTTAAAACAATATCTATTCTTCCTATTCACCTTCTCTCTTATGGTTTTGTTACTGGTCATCGTTTCCTCTCACTTCATTCTATACTACAATGTCAATCCTCTTATATGCCTGCACCTCCTCTTCTCTATTATATTAAACATACACACCCATATATATATATATATATATATATATATATATATATATATATATATATATATATATATATATATATATATATATATATATATATATATATATATATATATATATATTGATATATATATATATATATATATATATATATATATATATATATATATATATATATATATATATATATGTATAATCACCAGCTGTAATTAGTCCACTGCAGAAGAAACACGTCAGACATTTTTCTACACTAGCATCTGATTATGGTCTCTCTAAGCCAGTTTATACCCGAAAATTTTCTTAGTTCGTCAATCCACCGTCTTCTATTCCTTACCCTGCTTCTTTTGCAATCTTTATGGACCCATTCTGTTATTCTTAATGTCTACCTATTATCTGTCATTCTCATTATACAATATGTCCTACCCTAGTCCACTTCTTACATGTTAGTATATCCTTTACTTAAGTTTGCTTCCGTATCCATGTTGCTCTTTTTATATCTCTTACTTTTGTTCCCATTATTATTATTTTATATATATATTATACATATAATTATATATATTCACACACACACACACATTTTATTTATATATATATGTGTGTGTGTATATATGGTATATATTTGTATATATATATGTATGTATGTATGTATGTATGTATGTATATATATATATATATATATATATATATATATATATATATATATATACATATATATATATATATATATATATATATATATATATATATATATCGTTTTACAGAGTTAAAGGTGATCCCCAGTACAGAAAACTTAAAAAACAAGTCAATTTATTTGCTAAAACTAATGTCCTCTCGTTGACTAAAAGAACTCTAAAGTTAGAGCATTTGACATAATTGATTATCATGATTGACTTTCTGAACTTGTAAAATAACATTCTACACTTCTCTCATCTACATTTAAGAAGTAGATTTCACTGTGCTGCATTTCAGCAGTTGAAGGATGAAGGTTATATAAAGTGTAGTTTTTCATAGCTATCTTATTCTTCCTTTTTTGTACACTAGTTTAATCAATGAATAGAATTATGGCAAATCTGAATGGTCTCGAACATTCATTCTTAAAGTTTGTATGAAATTTTATGTATTTATATTATTTTTGTATTAACTTTAGATATTCACGATAAACGCTTCTTATTTCAATACTTTCTTTCACAGTTTTGGGATTAAATGAATTGTGTGTTTGGCCTTTCTCCACGTCGCATTTTATATAGTTATTACTGTTGCTCTTTATTTATAATTTTTCTTTTCTAACATGCATTGATGATGATTATCTCAACCATGTAGTTATGAAAACTGGAAGTGTTGGCTATGTAGAACATGTTAAGTAAATTTTGTTTACACGGTGGTCTTTGTTTAAATATGGTAAAATGGCAGAGCTTCATTTTAATTACCCGAGTTTTCTATGCCGACAGTAAATCTTAGCTAAATATGGTTGCAATAAGTATTAGATGTTTTAAATTCCTGGTATTCACTGCTACCAGCTTAATCCCTCGCTGGAATTTTAGCATGATACATTTTTTTCCTTATTCTAACAGGTATGGTGTTTTTTCGAACCTCTAGTGACTGCACGAAGTTTGAATAGACTTTCAGGTATGGCAATGACAGTTTTTGAGAAGTGAGAGTTATGCATGGGTATGGTATCCTCGCCATTTTCCATGGAAATATATTTATATTTAGTAGTGGTTAAGACTGACAGAATAAGTATTTAGTAAAAGTAGGGAAGCGTTTATGGTTAGGAAGGAGAGAGACTTTCGTAAAAGTTTTGTTGAAAGTTACAGCTGGATTAATACTTGGTATATCTGCTCTTCTCTGTATGGTGTATATGTTAATCTCCAGTGGGAAGTAAGTAAAGTAATATTGTAAAAGCCATAAAACTGCCCAGAATACTCCTATTATATACAAACAAAACGTTTCTTGAAAGTGCGTCTTAACGTCCTCTGTGGGAAGAGGGTAGTTATTAGCCCTGAGTAATAGATTGTTCACATAGCTGCGTAGCCCTGAGTTGATGGTTTACATGTAAAGCTTAATTCTAATTGTAGTACTTATATGGCAGTTCTTTGAATGGCCTGCTAGGGTATATAATACCCAATGTCTACCCCTTGGCGATTTCTGTTTTGTTCATATTGGTGATGTAACCTTTAGATCATTCATTGTTGATCAGGACGGGATACTATTGATTTTAGTATTGATTAATGGCCATGTAGAATAATATGGGTGGTCCCTTTTCATGAAGGCGTTGTAACGAACAATTAGTATTGTATCAGTGGATTACTCTGGTCTTTGAAGTAAAACTCTATGGTGGTGGGAAGGGTGCAAATCATAGATGGACCCTGGGTGCAAGAATATGTGGAAAGGAAGTACACCATTGATTTCCCTTTTGCATAAAATTGAGTTACAAACGTTTTTTCAAATTTTCTTCGTGGTCTTGATTTTCTACTTATGAACCTTGACGAAGATGGTTATATATTAAAAAAGGCATATTTTAGAAGAGTGAAGAGCTCATCATCATATTGTTCACCTTAGTGATTAGTTAGTCACAGTATTATTTGAATGGTTGTGTTTGCTATAGGTGAAAAGAAACGCCCATAAAGCTTATATATTAATATATGTTCGGGTTTAAAGAGACCTGATATTCATTATCAAAGATCCTCTGGTTAATCTTGCTGACATGGTCGTTCGGGAAGAATGCCTTGCACTGATTCAAAAAGTATGTTATCATCATAATTTTGTTATGGACTCTTTTGCACACACTTATAGAGTATCTATCCTCATCAGAAATTGATACTTGAATTAATTATGACATGAACAATAAGGGCAGCAGCAATATTAGCCTTGGATATGGTTTAGTATCTCAATAAACTTTTGTAATGATGAAGATATAAACGGCATTAGTAGGTTTCTGGGACAATAAATATCATAAGGGCATTGCTTTCATTTCATGTATGAAATTTTTTAATTTTCATTTGTTAGTATAACCGTTTCATGGCTAATTTTCTTGCTCAAATAACCTTGGCCCCAAACAGAAGTCAAGAAGAGGAGGAATATCGCCTACAAGTTCCAGTATCTTGAAGTAAGATGTTTCCACACTTAGAGGTGATGCCCATTAAACTTTTGAAATGGCTTTCATGTCACAGGCAGGAAGGATCCATTCAGAATAATCAATTTCCTACTCAGTGGCGACCGTTCAAGACTGAAACTAGTCAAAGCAACAACTCGCCCATCTCTAATGTTTGCTTTACGAGTTAATGGGATTGCAAATAGTGCTACTAGTGTACTGATCAAAATATTATTTTCTCCCTCGCCTATTCTTTTGTATTTATGTCTCTCTCTCTCTCTCTCTCTCTCTCTCTCTCTCTCTCTCTCTCTCTCTCTCTGCATAGCATTATTTATACCTATCATATCATACTCTCTGTTTATCGGGCATGTTATTGTTTGTTTATTAATTTAGAACCTGTCTTCTCTCTGATGCCATTAGCTTATGATAGTGTAAATTCGTAGATATTACGTTTAATTATTGCAACCTAGGTCGAGTTCATCTTTTTATAAACTTTGCTCATTACTTCGTTCAATGTTTTGTCCTTTCCTGTTTCTATCTGGATACACCGTTTCATTCCCAATGCTGTTCCATATTTACGTTCCTCCATTAAATATCCAATGCAAGTTCCACTCTCTCTCTCTCTCTCTCTCTCTCTCTCTCTCTCTCTCTCTCTCTCTCTCTCTCTCTCTCTCTCTCTCTCTCTATTTGATATAGGTAGTCTGTAGGTAAAGTAAATGTCTTGAAGATTTTCGTAAGAGGGCGCATTAAATAGATGCTGAACAACCAGAAGATAAATATACACATACGCAATTAAGAAGACATGAGAAAGGGTTTTAGGTAAGGGCTAACAATAGTGGCGGTAAAGGTAGCTATGATGAAAAAGAGATAAGAAATTGATAATAATCGGTTGCAGCATATTTGTGACGTCATTCAAAATTACCTGATATATTGATATAAATAAATACACACGCTAGTAAATTATTGGGTTCTTTCACTGGCCAGATACCTCTACATTGGATCCCTCTCTAGTTACAGCTCAGTTTTCTTGTGTTTACACATACTCTGAATAGTCTGGCCTATTCTTTACACATTCTCTTCTTTCTTCATACACTGGAAACACTAGAGTAACCAAGCAATTCTTGTTCACTCAAGGGGATAACTACTACACTATAATTGTTCAGTGGCTACTTTCCAAGTGGTAAGGGTAGAAGAGAGACTTTAGCTTTGGTAAGCAGCTCTTCTAGGAGAAGGGTACTCCAAAATCAAACCATTGTTCTCTGGCCTTGGGTACAACCATAGCTTTTGTACCATGGTCTTACACTATCTCTTGCCTGAGGATACATTCCGGCCCAATGTTCTATCTGTTTCCTTATTTCCTTTCCTCACTGGGATATTTTCCTTGTTGAAGCCCTTGGGCATATAGCGCCCTGTTTTTCCAAATAGGGTTATAGCTTACTAAGTGATTTTATATATAAATATATATATATATATATATATATATATATATGTATATATATATATATATATATATATATATATATATATATATATATATATAAACAGTATGTATATATTTAGAAATATATATTATATATATGTATATATATATCTATATACAGCATATATATATATATATATATATATATATATATATATATATATATGTGTGTGTGTGTGTGTGTGTGTGTGTGTGTGTGTGTATATTTATATGAGTATATGTCACAATTATCGTATATATCTATGGATATGAGTATAAATATGTGTATACAGTATATACATTTATAAAAATACATATACATACATAGGCTATGTTAATATTCAGTATATATTTGTGTGTGTATATATATATATATATATATATATATATATATATATATATATATATATATATATATATATATATATTATATAATATATATATATATATATATATATATATATATATATATATATATATATATATATATATATATATATATGTATTTATTGACAATGACTTATCAGTAATTTACACGTGAATTTTTATACTCAATCAAAAAGCATTAAGTAAGCCATTGCTACAGAATGCACATTATATTAGGAGTAAATTAGAACAAAAGGATATGTCATGTGGTAAGTGCACATAGCATGCAAAAGATTCGGCCGTATGCCTTGAAGGGTAATGAAATAAGGGTGCAGTAATATTATCTGCTCTTTTTATCGAGAGAAGTGATATAGTCATTTGACTCCGGTGCACTTAGCCTTTTTTATTTCACTTTATTTAGATAGCAAATAGTCCACTAATTGGTATACGAACGCTGATCTATGATTGATTTTTCAGAAACTTACTTAGCTTTTTATACTTTTAAATAATAACTTTTCTTAAGGTATAATATAGATCGAAATTTAATTGTGTATGAAGATACTCATACTGTAAAGAGGATTAGTACTTTGCCTTATAGGTCATTTTTTAACATGTAAAGAATGATATTACGCTGTAGATTTATGATAGTTTTCATTCAAATAATCCACTACTATCGAATTGATATTACCTTGGAAATACCTTAGATCCATAAGGAATTATATATGATAAAGGTCCTGACCCTGAAAAGATTCGAACCTTTATCGCAGATTAGGGAATTAAACAAATATCCAGGTGAAGTCGAACGATTGTTTTGTGCACGTGAAAATATTGAAAGTTTGTTTGGAATTATCCTTGTGCATTACATATGCATGCCCAATCAATTTAGTATACCGAGGTAAAAATGAGAGAGAGAGAGAGAGAGAGAGAGAGAGAGAGAGAGAGAGAGAGAGAGAGAGAGAGAGAGAGAGAGAGAGAGAGACTGTCGCTTGTTGACAGGAGAATGACTCATCCTCGTATACGCTAAGGAATATCGACTCATGAGTCATCTTTCAGCCTTTGCAGAGGAATGTGCGATAATACCTGAAGGAGATGATGTCATACGACTTTTTATAGCATTTAGCTTAAGTGTTGGCATCACTTCATGTGGGTACAGTGCTTCATTATTAATTAAGATGCAGTTCGTATTTTTTCTGTAATATCGTAAATTACTTTTACTTCCTGGTATTGAACAAATTGTGGAAAATATTCCAAATGTCAGAAAGTTATAGATGCTGATTATTAAAAGAAAAAAAATATGTTGAAATTATACATATAATTATTTCCAGTGCCTGTTTACTACACAGTAAGAGGAAATTATATACTCGCAGAACTCAACTCATTTTAGAAATTGTAATTAAGCATATCGGTACAAATGTTTGAATTTTGATTCGCATATAGAAATTGTCAATTTTTTTTACTTTTATTTTTCCGGAAACATAAATTCAGGGTATGATTGTGAATAAACCAGTATTTGTGTATAAACTTCCTAGTGCACCTGCTTTACTTTACATTTTTCCCTGTCACACTAAGTTTCCCTAGAAATCTTGTTTTTATTATAATGGTAGATCCATAAATATAGTAGAAGTAAATGTTACACTTTACAGAATTTCCTCCAAAATAGATTCTAAGGAAAATATGTCTTAAAATAATGTTTTCTGACGAAGAGTATTGAACTGGAGCTTGGGTGGGATGTAATAGAGAATTAACCGAAATTTAGTTAGAGGTTAGACATAAAGTGAGATTAACCATATATATACAGTATATATATATATATATATATATATATATATATATATATATATATATATATATATATATATATATATATATATATATATATATATATATATATATATATATATATATATATATATATATATACATATATATATATATATATATATATATATATATATATATATACATATATATATATATATATATATATATATATATATATATATATATATATATATATACAGTATATATATATATATATATTATTTTATTATAAAATAGTTATTTCTTTACTAATAGAGTCATGATGTAACAAGTGAGCTTTATTTTTCATAGTTTCATACCCCTTGGTTGGGTTACTTTTCAAATTGCGCGTCATAGAAAGGGCCTTAAAGGACCGCTGATTTGTAGTCATACTTTCTAGTAAAAGGCTAAGTCCACTGCCAATGCCTGTGGAAATTGCTGCCTTACAGTTGAACTATTAAGTCAAAGCTTAGCCCACCGCCAACAACTGTGGTTGATGACTACAAAGGTATGTGATCATATAACCCTACTTCCTAATTATTGCCGGATGCTATCGCATCAGGCAATCGACACTTAATATTAGGATAATGGTGGAAAAAATGCATTTTTTTTTTTCTTCAGGAGATGGAGCGCCATTCAAATTTAGTAATAAGTCATTTACTGATGGATCAAGGCTCGATTTGTAATGCTAACCTCCACAAGACTGTAGGTATTGACAGATGGATCAGGGCTAGATTTGTATTGCCAACATCATCAAAAACTAATCATTGACTGATGGATCAAGGCTAGATTTGTATTGCCAACCTCAACAGACTGCAGTCATTGACGGATGCATCAAGGCTAGATTTGTATTGCCAACATCATCAAAGACTAGTCATTGACTGATGGATCAAGGCCAGATTTGTATTGCCAACCTCAACAAAGACTGTAGTCATTAGCTGCTGGATCAAGGTTAGATTTGTATTACCAGCCTCAACAAAGACTGAAGTCATTGAATTATGCTCCAAGGCTAGATTTGTATTGCCAGTGTCAACAAAGACTGTAGTCATTGACTGATTAATCGAGGTAGTGTAGTCATTATTTGATGGATCAAGGTTAGATTAGTATTGCCAACCTCGACATCCTTGCAACTCCTTCGTGCTCTTGTTCAGATGGCCTTTTAGTAAGAAATTGACGTAATAATCATATCTCCTGCGGTTTTATCTTTGCACGTATTCTCTTTCTGGGTTTATAGAATCTCTCCTTTGACGTTTATTCATGCGTGCATCAATGAATGCTGTTAAATAGTTATTCATGCATGCTATAGAATACAGGCATGCCCAAAACTAAAGTAATTTTCAGAAACTTGAGTTAGTAAATCGTATACAGGAATGTATATGTATATATATATATATATATATATATATATATATATATATATATATATATATATATATATATATATATGTCTATCTATCTATATTATATATATATATCTATATATAATCATACATACATACATATATATACATATATATATATGTATATATATATATATATATATATATATATATATATATATATATATATAGATATGTATACATATATGTATACATATATATATATATATATATATATATATATATATATATATATATATATATATATATATATATAGATATGTATACATATATGTATACATATATATATATATATATATATATATATATATATATATATATATATATATATATATATATATATATATATATATATATATATATATATATATAAATATATATATATATATATATATATATATATATATATATATATATATATATATATATATATATATATACATATATATATATATATATATATATATATATATATATATATATATATATATATATATATAAAAACAGTTAAGAAGTTCAAAGAAATTTGCACAATTCAACCTATTTTTTTTAGTTATGCCATTTAGTTTGCTCTTATACCCTTAACTTCCTATGATCATGAGTTAAATATACAGGCAGTTAATTCCAGTGGGACGGTTTGCCTTCTGAGTTCAGACAAGGGCCATCTCTCCTGTGTAACTCCTATTATCCATCCACTCCCTGCATCTTACATGCTAACAATTCGCCCCCAGATCCCTCTCCTCATCCATCTACTTTTCCCTTCATCGATTCCTCATGCTTAGATATTTACCCCTCGCACCTCGGACCCTTCCTGATTCCCCACATACAAACAGTAAAAATAATTCAGTGGGACTAATTTGCCATTCATGATGTGATTTTTTTGAAAGACCAGTTTAGTTCGTTCCCTTTCTGTCCACAGCTTGATGTAAATTCGTTTTAACGTTGGTTTTCTGACGTCTCTCTGAATTCCATGAGTGTCGGTTCTATTGCTCTGTTTCTTCTCTTCTAAACATTTTTATCTTACGTTACAAGTGTCCACCTGTTTTTTTTTTTTTTTTTTTTTTTTTTTTTTTTGGCATTCAACTTCTTTTTCTTCTTCGTGTTCAATACCCATTTATATTTTCCTATATATATTTCTCCTCCTCCTTTGTTTTTAGTCTTTCGTTCTTAGTTAAGGACGTTTAAGGGCTGAAATGATGAAGATTATGTAGTTTCCCTTTAATTGGACAAGGCTCGTTAACACAAACATATTCTTCTGATCTTGCATATGACAGGTAATCAGTTATACAGTAGCTTGTAAAAGCATTTTTATATCTAAGCGGCCTTTTCATGTTGCACTCCCGCGTCCACTTTTTTTTTTTATTTAATTGTCATCTACTTGTAAGAAGGGGTTTTTCAGGAAGCAATCGAGTGGCTGAATTATACATTACACTCACATACGGGTATATGATATAAATATTATATATGTATATAAATATATATATATATATATATATATATATATATATATATATATATATATATATATATATATATATATATATTATATAATATATATATATTGTATATATATACCTATATATATATGTATATATATTTATATATATATATATATATATATGTATATATATATATATTTATTTATATGTATATATATTTATATATATTTATATATATATATATGTATATATATTTATATATAAATATATATATATTTATATTTATTTATTTATATATATATATATATATATATATATATATATATATATATATATATATATATATATGTGTGTGTGTGTGTGTGTGAGTGTATATATGCTTGTTGTTGCATTTGTAATTGTATGTGTATATATACACCATATATATTTATGTATATTGCTCTTATGCACATATACATATATAGAAATGTAAATAGGCAAGTGTATTTATATACTGTACTTATATGTGTATATATATATATATATATATATATATATATATATATATATACACACACATATATATATATATATATATATATATATATATATATATATATATATATATATGTATATATATGTATATATATATGTGTGTGTGTGTGTGTGTGTGCGTGTGTATATATGCTTGTAGTTGCATTTATAATTATATATGTATATATACACCATATATATGTATGTATATTGCTCTTATGCACATATACATTTATACAAATGCAAATAGATAATAGTGTATATATATTACTTATATACATATATGAGTATATATATTTATATGCATATTTACATATGCATATATATTATCATGCCGATATATGCATAAGACTTTAGATGGGTTTATCTTCGAAATACCTTCTCTCTTAAAAGTATAGTTATATATAAGTTTTCTTATTACCTATTTATATAAATGGGGCAAAAGTCTAATGATTATTTTATCTTCTCTACATATACCATATTTTTCTGAACAGTTTGTATATTTATATGTGTGCCAACTTCATATATTTTTAAAAGTTGTTTGCATGTTTATATGTACAAAGTGCAAATAGTTTTTGTAAGTTATTTGCTTATATATGCAAACTACATATATTTTTACAGGTTGTTTGCATAATTATGTATGTTTGCAAACTGCATATATTTTTACAGATTGTTTACATATATATATGTATGTATGCAAACTACATATATTTTTACAGGTTGTTTGCATTTATGCAAACTTCATATATTTTTTACAAGTTGGCTGCATATTTGTGTATGTATGCAAACTGCATATATTTTTTATTTATTTTTTTTTTTTTGCATATTTTTTAATGTATGCATACTGCATAAATTGTTAAAGGTTGTTTGCATATTTGTATATATATGCAAACTACATTTTTTTTTTAATGTATGCATACTGCATAAAGTTTTTACAAGTTGGTTGCATATTTATGTATGTATGCAAACTACACATATATTTTACAAGTTGTTTGCATATTTATGTAAGTGTGCGAACTGCATATATTTCACACAGATGCGTGCATAGAAGACTGTGTCTACTTTAGCATTCACAGGTATTCCAACTAAATCAGATATCGACATGCCTTTTCATCATTTATCATTATTCCATATATTTGACGCATATGATTGCTCTTTCATCATTTATCAATGTTGATAATGCATGCGCTGTTAACATTGTTTTTATATTGGTTTACGGAAGTTTCCAATGTTCCTATATTGTTTACGATTGCACGTTTTAACGAGCGCTGACAAACTCTACTTGTTCGATTTGTTTATCACGCCGTTCCTCTGTATCCTAGCAAAAAAAACTTTACTTTCGCATTGCTCATAATTTTGGATTAAGGTATTCAGTATATTTGAAATTTTGGATCATAAATTGGATGGAGGCATTTTTAATTAGAAAAGATTAAATTATTATTTAAAATTTAAGTGGAAACACTCTTAATTATTAACGTCAAATACTAGAAATATTCAATTACCGCATTGATTTTCTTTTCATTTAATTTCGTCACTTAAACTGAATAATGCTTGGGAAATAGAAGGTTTGCAAAGTCTGTTCGTGTTCTACATTTAGGGATGATGTAATGCCTCCTACAAATCAATGTAAGGTACTAGGTAACATATGGCTAATGAGTTGTCTACCTAAACCTAATTAGAGAAGAGGTTATTGTGAGTTTTACTTTCTGTATTATGAAATTTTCATTTTTTAAATGTAACTTTTTTTTTTTTTTTGCGAATAGGAAGCTATCTTTAGTGATGGCAGCACAAACTACGAAGCGCTCAAATTATATTCAACCCATTAATCAACAAGTTGCATGCCTTGTCTCGTACATCACCCGCGAAACATTTTACCATATACTGTACTGCCTTGCCATCCCAACCATACATATCCTGTAGTTTCCTTTGGGTCTCATCACCATTCATCATCCACTCGGTCAACCCCATTTCTGGCTTTTATGGATCCCCTAAGAGGAGTTGTATACATCAACACCGATCCACTTTCTCACGGCTCTTGTCCCCATTGGCCACAGGGGATGAGGGGGCTTTAAGACCCCTGTGGGCTCTACTTTTCCCATGAAGACAACTTACTGCGAGGACGACATTGTTGCTACTGGGGGGATTATAGCTTTGAGTCCCCCTCCTCTTGCCCCAATTTACCCTCTCCTACTGCACTTTTATCTCTTTTCCCTTTTACGTTCTATCTCCAGCATGTCGCCACCCGCTGAGAGAGAGAGAGAGAGAGAGAGAGAGAGAGAGAGAGAGAGAGAGAGAGAGAGAGGGGGGGGGGGGGGGCGGGGGGGGGGGGGGGCGTTGGCAGGGCGGGGGCTGTAATTACGTAAGGTATAAGCATCATATTCTGATGTAGGGTCCTATCTAATCTACACGTCATATGTACAATTCTTTCTGTGATTGTGTCAGATTAACAATGAGAAGAAAACATAGCGACGAACGATAAATGCTAAAACGCGAGACGGATCTACGATATCTTCATTACTATAATTGAACTACAACGTTTAAAGCTTAGTTGTAAATTTGTTATATCAGAACCTGCCACCTTTTGTATTGATTTATTGAGAATTTAGTTGCTCTTAATTTTTATGAACAGCCGTTTAATTAGATCTTTAAAAGCTAACAATAGAGCGAAAGAAAAATATCCTGGTGACAAGTTTCCCAGCAGAGGTCATTCCCTAACGAGCCCTATCCCAGCAAGGCCTATGATCCGTCCCCCTTCGTGGTGTGTCATTAGACAACAATTACCATCCTATTGTTAGGCTGGATGACGGGCACACTCTTCTGGCCCCACTTGCGCTGGATCAAGCTTTTCGATGAGTTTTTTTTCACGGCTGAATAACTTTATGGTGGGACCTTTAATTTACTCGTGCGACCAAGGCTTGAGGGATTACTTGAGCTACTCCGGGTACAGGAATCGCCATGGTTTCTCAAACAAAAATAATAGTTCTTATTTCTCACGATTTTAAAAGTATGGTTAAGATGTTGTGTGCAATGTTTTTTCATGCAATTTAAAAAAAAAAAACTTATAAAAATCCATCATAATTTGCTCAGCTCTCATTATTTATTGGAATCGAGATACTACTACTACTACTACTACTACTACTACTACTACTACTACTACTACTACTACTACTACTAATAATAATAATAATAATAATAATAATAATAATAACTACTGAGACAAATGGAAGCAATATTGATTAGAAAGAGAAAACATATTATGCCATGGTTTATCAATCCTGAGAATAGAATTGCTGAAAATGTCACTACATAACTTTACAACTGCTTGGCCTACATGATCATTAGTCCTTATGGATATGTCCCCATATAGGACAGGATAACGTACTGATCCGGAACCTAGGTTTAAAATTACGGATGCTCAAGTGGGGTTTGCTCGGGATCGTAATTCTGTCAGACCATTGATTTATGCGGAAAACTCCATAATATCCGCAAGCGAGGCACTTAGCAGCATGGACATAAAATCAAATTTAGATACTCCATCTGCCCAGGCTCGTTAAGTTAAATTTGCGTCCTATTGGGAGGAGCGCCTTAATTCTCTCTCTCTCTCTCTCTCTCTCTCTCTCTCTCTCTCTCTCTCTCTCTCTCTCTCTCTCTCTCTCTCTCTCTCTCTCTCTGTGATATTAGCCGAGATCAAGTTCAGATTCTCTATTAGTTTACAAATGTAAAATTATCTTCAATATTTTAAAATTTCGAGGGTATATGAAGTAAATACAATGGATTAATGTTACAATGAAGTAACATAAATCCATTGGAAATATTAGTTATTGTTGCTTAGAAATACATGGATACATACAGAGAGAGAGAGAGAGAGAGAGAGAGAGAGAGAGAGAGAGAGAGAGCGATATCTTGATGTATGAGCTTGATAGGGCTAGCTATTTTTCAGCATGATTTAATATTACAGACTGAAGTTTCAACAAGAAAAATACTTGTTTTCCTGTATATATGTCCATATATATGTAAGCGATTTAGACCCCTTTTGATCTTTTTTTAGAATCTTTGCAGCCCTGTCTGGAGAAGGACACTTCGTTAGAAATTTTATTCCTTATAAATTGTAAAATAATTTTTACCGGTTACAAGGAAGTAAGACCGCATGCGTAACCCCTACCTGATCTGGAAAGACTCACAGTCCTTTATTATCTATTGTATATGCAAGATGCGTTACCTCAAGGTAGAAAAAAAAAATATATTAATTTTTCAAAAGCCCTTGGTCGGAATTCCCATAAATGCTTTCCAAATGCAATACAGAAAATTTTAGTATCTTTCATGGGATTATTCATGATTAAAAAAGAAGGGACTGCCTAAAAGTTTGAATATTCCAAATTTGGAATTTGTACTGTTCCTACACTGACAGGAATTCTTGATTTTTATGGCTACGGGTAATGTCAGTGAAGCCTATTAATGTTTTTTTTTTCCCATCTACGGCTAACGTTTTTGTAATATTCCTGAAGCTAGAATTTCATACGACCTAGATCATCAACTTTTATAAAAAAAATCTATTAGTGTAATAATTTATTTCAATCTCATATAGCGTTCCAGTTTTGGAGGAATATATAAACGAACTTGGGAAATAGTCTTTTTTTTTTTTCATAAGTGTATTTTCTTTTTGCTTCATTGCCTCCAAACGATAAATTTTGAAAAATCAACTTTACGAATAAGCTTTGAATTACCAATAGCATTAAATCAACTTTGTCTTCATGATTCCAAGGATTGCCTCTGGTAAGTAATATGGGTTTAAGACACATTAGCGAGAGCACGAAGTCGGAAGAGCTCCTCTCCGGTATGAGATGAAATTCCTAATGACTTTCCATTGGGGAAAACCACCTTCAGCTCCAAGCATGTCTCATTAGCAGAAGTTTGATGGTTCTGGTCCAGGCGAAGTTCGAATTGACTTAGATCATGTCTTAATGAGAAGGACTGGGAATTACCAAGTTTGATCAGTAAGTAGTTTGCAGAAGTCGTTTCATGTAGCACGTCGTTTGTGCTTTGATTTTCAATGTCGTTTTAGTATATTGTAAGAATGATGACGTAGAAAAAAAAAAAGTTAAACCCCTCTCACTTTAGTTCATTACGGAACTGCATGGCTAATAACTAAAATAGTCATTACTTGAGCGATTCTGGTAGATATTGAAACTGGACGAATAGAATTAGTTGCTCTTTCTCAACAGTTGTTAGGAGAATCATGTGGAACAAATATAAATACTGTACATTTGGCAGTTAGGAATAAGTTATCTTTCACTCACACATTTTTAACACAAAATTTATGTCCTTTGGCATAGCTGATATCATATATATATATATATATATATATATATATATATATATATATATATATATATATATATATATATATATATATATATATATATATATATGTGTTTGTATGAATTACATATACTTAGCTTGTAATGTTTTGGACAGACAAAATGGCTGGGAGAACTATTTTGTTTTTACAGAAATCTGACGGTTTTTGTAATAGATTGCCTGGCCCTTCCGGCCAGATAGGCTTTTACCATCATTTAGTTCAAGGGATAATAAGAAAAGGCCTTGACTTTTATTTGTTAGTATTTGTATTTCTTTCATATACTTGAGGCGTCATTTGCCTTTTAAAGGTCCCGAAAATGAAGATGACAGGCGGGGATGCAACCCCATTGAACCGTGAGGTACCCGTTGCTCAGTAACAGAACAATTTAAATCATTTGAATTGAAAGCTTACAATAGTCATTATTAAGTGTTAGGTTCTGTTTTAATGTCGAATTGCCCTATTTCTTTAAATGAAAAGATATCCTCTTCGATGTCGCCTTGTGTTTGTTGTAGGTCCATTTTCATGCTGTCCACGGAAGGTGGTGTTTTGGTGATCAGAATATCCCTGTGAGACACTGGGCATTGGTCCAGACAATACTCCCCTAAAAAAGATAAACACTTGGGTGACTGAAGTTTCATCTTAGATTTATGCTGATTTGAGCTTGTCTATCTTTATCCATATGGCTCTGCCTTCCACTGCAGTATATGAGGTGTCCTTGTGAATTTATTCGGATAAACACACATTGGGTTATGTTAGACTTCTGAGGGGATGTGGGATTTCTTGGCTGAGGTGTATGTTTTTCTTGTTATAAGAATTTCTTTTATTGCTTTATATACGTCAGAGGGGATTTGGTATCATTGCCTCCATCAGTGAAGCATCGAGAGCTTTGTAAGGCTGTTCTCAGTCAAAATTGGATACATAGTAAATCACTTTTATCTTGGTTATGTATGCCTTGGGATATTTGATGTCTTGATGTGTTTCTTCATTGCCTTCCAGATGTATAGCTCAGTTACGAAGCCTAAAAGGTGTGATAAATTATGGGTCAGGTTAAAAGGCTTCCTCCTCAAAACCAAGGTAAAATAGTTCGGGAATGTCTGGTACTCGTCTCGCAGCTAATGTTTGTCAGTCAATCATCTTTGACAAAATCTCTCAATGGCAGGGAAGGACTTTCCTGTAGGTCTAAATCATCCATTTGGGTTGTCGATTTGGACAGCATTAATGTGATGTTATCGGAAATGCTCTTTAGATACCTTATGGTGCTCTCGCCATCATCAAGCCCTTTTTGTGAAAGTGTGAATTCAAAGGCTGGTGGTTCATATCCATCATGAATTCAAAGTCTTGACTGACTATTTACACCCCAAATTGCCATCCTTCGATCATGTGTCAGAGATGCCGAATGGTATAGTGGCCTTCAGGTTGTTGCGCGTTGAAGGTGGGCTATTTCTGTTCCACTGGAAACAGATTCTTGCTGTAAAATGCTATCTGTCGGCAGCTGTCATCTCTATCCTGCTCAAATAGTGTACCAATTGGTGTGCTACTTGCATTTGTGGTCAGTGTAATGGGCTCACTGGGCAGGAAGTACTAGTATTGCAGCAAAACTAACGAGTTATTTGGCTTCTTGAAATTCTATTTATTGCTTATCAAAACAGCATAATGGTTTTGGGTTTTCATTTAAGAATTATTATAAAATACTTATAGTAATTGATCATACTATCAATCTCTTGCCATGCTTTAATGTTTCTTAGCATTGGGAAATTGGCAACGGCTTGGACCTACGTCGGGACGAGTTTAATAACTTCAGGACTTATATTATTTCTGAGAAATTCTACCCTATTTTTCACCCATTTACACTTATCTTGTCTGACAATTAACCCGTTTTCTCTGAGCTTCGTGAGAACCTGTGCTATGTCCTCTTTATGTGGTGTTTATTGTTGGAGCTGAGAATCAGGATGTCAAGTTTGTTAGTTATATCAGCGATATTAGGTAAGGGGTACCTGTCTGGTACTTTTTTGGTGCCAAGTCCCTGGTAATTGCTGCAGGGCCGCCATGTGCCATCTCCTTTAGACACGAAGTGGAGGGGAGATGCCTATCGGCTGAAAGCTTTTTATTAGATACCTGCTTATTCCATGTTCTGGAATAATCTCTTTGCATGGGCTAGTTCGTCTGGAAACAGCCGTCATAACAGGAACCCCCACTTCATCTGTTATGAAATGATGATTGATGTGGTATTTCGTAGGTTGGAGGTATACAACAACAAGCATTTTGAGTGTCTCCCGGAAATCTGCTCCGAGTAGTGTGAACGTCACATCTTCAGTGATGAATATCTAACTTTATGGTATCCCAAAGAACACTACTTGCATGTTTCTGGCTCCATATCTTTCGAAAGGGGCTGTTTGCTGTAGACAGCAACGATGATATTGTCAGGAGAGATGGCAGTGTCAGGCACCTTCTGTCACTCTGGGGTCAACAATTCGCTGGTTCTGGTTGCGATACACATGCTGGCTGTTTACCTAGTTTGTTTACACAGAAATCTAACATAAATGTAGAAGGAAATATTTGCATCTAAAAAGGTACACGATAACAATCCAGGCGTGTTTCTGCACACCTGGTAAATGCCTGTAATATATTTTATTTACAGGACCAGAGCAATCTGAATCATCTGAATTGAAAGTGTATAGTAGTCATTATTAGATGTCAGCTTTTGTTTTAAAGGTAAAGTACCATCGTTCTTGGAATTAGCAAAAATATCTTCGATATCGTCTTGAGTTTGTAGTTGACCCTTTTCATGCCGTATCGCTCATAGACGCTGAGTAACAGTTCTTAGTATATATATATATATATATATATATATATATATATATATATATATATATATATATATATATATATCTGTGTGTATGCTTGTCTATATGTATATATATATATATATATATATATATATATATATATATATATATATATATATATATATATATATATACTGTATATATATATATATATATATATATATATATATATATATATATATATATATATATATATATATATATATATATATATATATATATGTGTGTCTATATATTAGTTTATTATCGTTTCCTCCGAATCGTAAGTCTTCTGCTTTTTATTATGTAAGATAAAATATATTTCTTCTATTATGGTATTTCAGTTTCTAACTTTCAGGTAAATGATTTGCAATCAGTTTATTATAATGTATCCTACAATTATAATTGATTTTGAAATAGGGAATCGTAAGCGATTCTCCTGCCACTTAACAAGAAATATCCCACCAGTAAAATAATAGCTTATTGATTATAAATATTGTATATCATTTACGCATCGATTCTAAATGGCATATCGGATCCCGAGAAACCGTACCATATTTTACTAAATAAGTAAATTATATATTTCGCATTCTTTGTTTCAGTATTTCATATTTTAGATCAAGAGTTTTTTTCGTATACATTCATAGTTCATCTCAAATACTTCCGGGAAGAAATAGCTTACATTATTTAAAAATAATATTAATTCGGGTATGTGACACAGAAGTACGATTCATTAGTGGTAATTCCATGCTAATAAAGGTATTCGCAATTGACAAGTAATAGACCGGCTGCATGATCTATATGGTTTAAACGAACAAAGTACCAACATATGGAAATGAAAGTATGTGGGGTCATGCAATATGTGCAGTAAAAGGCGTCTGTCGGAGGAGCAATGCTGCAAAGGGTTGCGATCCACACCTAAAGAATATCATCCAGAAGAAATTTTTGTTTAGTAAACTATTGCCCAAAATAACTCACTCGACCGATGGATACACCAGTCTCTATCATTGCCGTTTACGTCAATATTACTAAAACTGTCAGACTTTACTGGTTAAGGAAGGCATTTTGGGAAATAGTTTACAGAACAACATTAGTCTTTCATCTCTACTTCAATTATGAAAATGAACAAAATATTAGGCTTTTAACACTTCTTATGGATTAAATTCTTTAGGTGAGTCCTGTATCCCTTTGCAACAGTGCCATTTCTGCTTGTGTTAGATAACCCCACATAGGTTTCCACTTTCAGATGTTGGTACCTCGTTCATGTAATCAAACTGCTCTTCTTTTGATGCTCTACTACAGAAATTTCGTATCACTTTGGTATGTTAGGTTGTACCGTTTCTTTGACATTTAATTTTTTATACGATTCTGTCCATTTCACCTTGTTTGTGAACTTACAGAAGTTGAATAAAGTTTGATGCACAGTACCATACGTAACATGATACTTTCTCATCACCTATAAGTCTGAGAAAGCTTATTTAATATTAGGTCTAGAATGATAAAAATACTCTTTTAACCTGAATACTTTATCAGTAAATTCTAGGTATTTTGAACATTGTGAGATTTTATTCATAAAAAGTGTTGAAAGCAATGACAACAATTATTAATTTGACCAGCATATTTTAGATAAATTTTGTTTAGGCATTCCAGCAGAAATAAAATTGAAAATATATTCATGAGAAAAGAGAAATATTTCTGACCTGCAATCTAAATTAGTTCAAAGCTAAGTAAGTTATGACCATTAGAAAGAGGGTATCTGTGACCGTCACCACAAGGCGCCAGTGGATGCCTATGTCCCAAATTCATAAATCCAATCCAATCCTTCAGGTAATACAATGTCTCTGAAAAGATTAGAATTTCTGCCATCAAAGGAGAAGCTATATATCTAAAAGATTACATCTTTATTATCGTGCTTTTATTGGTTTGGAAAATCTAGATAAGAACCACAAAATCTAATAGTGGTGAGGTTAATGCAATGCATATAGTGATAAAAGGATTGTTTACGATAATGGCAATATAATATATATCTTTATTAATAGATATGAAAAACAGGTCTTTTATGCTAACAAAATTTTCCGCAAAACTAACCCGGTGAGTGCTGCATGTTACACTACTGCGTTTGTGGTAACGAAATTTATGACAAGGAATTTATCACTTTTTGTTGTTTAGGATTGTTCAGTTCAGTATAGAACACAGGCTCTTAAATGTAGGAGTAAAGATAGGGTGGTAAATAATAAATATACTTACATGCATACATACATACGCACATACATATATATATATATATATATATATATATATATATATATATATATATATATATATATATATATATATATATATCATTCATATATATATATATATATATATATATATATATATATATATATATATATATATATATATATATATATATATATATATACATACATACAATTTATGTATTATATGTATATGTATATATATATATATATATATATATATATATATATATATATATATATATATATATATATATATATATGCTGCTATAGGCTGTCATAGAAAAACTATAGACAGACGGGAGTGAAAGGACGTGTGTGAGACCTTTGTCGTGCAGATGATGCTGATGATATGCATTATGTAGACTATATATACATAATACATACATACATATATATATATATATATATATATATATATATATATATATATGTATGTGTGTGTGTGTGTGTGTGTGTGTGTGTGTGTGTGTATTTATGTACTGTATATATGTGTGCGTGTAAGGAGACAGTTTTGATAAAAGTATTCGAACTTCATAACATCCTCCGTAAACTGGAGTTTTTGCTACATTGAACAGTTAAGAAGATTGCATAATTATGAACTTAACTTTAATACCTTTAAATGAACTAAAACTTAACATATCGCAGAATATATCCGCTTATTATGAAAGTAAAAATAAGCATAGAATAATGACATAAAAGAAACAAACCAGTTTTCCCGGGATTATGAGAGGTAAAATGGAGTTACGGAAACGTGGGAATATTGTATTAAAATCGTGTTAACATTCGCAAATGAGAATCTTCCTCAGGTAAGCATAATTTGTATAGGATTCACGCTCTGTTGAAAGCAAAACCAATTGAAAACTATACAAACCAAATTATATTTTTTTTAGGAGCTTCAGTAAAGAAAGTGCATGAAATTGACTTGAACAATCCATGTGACTTCCGTGTCAACAACTGAAGAAACCGTTGGAAGGAAAAAAGAAATGACTGGTTATTTGGAAGCCTCGAATATATCAAATTTGTTTGTACAAAGGAACATAAAAACCATAAGTCACCAAACAAAGTTCCATTTTATGGGACGGTGTGCAAACAGGTTATAATGAAATATAGTATAACTCGATTGAAGAGATTTTCTCTGTACCTTTAGTACTTATATGTACATAATGAATATTTTTGGGTGTGTATAATCTTCATTGGAAATGTCACAACTGAAGGGAATTCTATATGACAATTACGTCTGTCTTGACCAGGATTTGAGCGTATTTATTTTTGGGTTTAATTAAGGGATGACTAATGGGCAAAGGTTTGAATCCTGGCTAGTGTTAGATGACCATATCCTGTATGATTTACTTTGTATCTACGTTAGTCCCATAGTAAAATTAATTTGATACCAATAAGTAATTTTGGTATAGATTTTGAAATTATGAAAAGTCTTACATATACAGTGCACATATTTATATACATACATGTATATATGTGTGTATACACCCATATATAATATATATGTGTGTATATACTATATATACATATACTTAGATCTATATATTACTCAGACACACACACATACATATATATATATATATATATATATATATATATATATATATATATATATATATATATATATATATGTATGTATGTATGTATGTATGTATGTATATATATATATATATATATATATATATATATATATATATATATATATATATATATATGTAGCCTACATATATTAGATCTATATATTACACAAACACACATATGTATATATATATATATATATATATATATATATATATATATACATATATATATATATATATATATATATATATATATATATATATATATGTATATATATATATATATATATATATATATCATGATAGAAAGGAGCTCAACAGCTATATGTTAATATTAAATTTTGTATTTTATGGTTTTTAATATTAATATGGCTAATAACAGAGGCTGTAGTGTGGCAATATAACTTGAAATTAATTTGAACTGTTTAGCGATACATGACAAAATACATAAACAGTAGGATGATGGACAACTAAGTAGGCCATACATCTAGAGTAGGGCCTGCCCTAATCTTTTCACTTTCCACTGTACTTCACTTAAACACTGTTCCCTCCAATCCTTACAATCCTAATTTCCCCTCACCTCTCCCACTTATTCTCTCCTCCTATACTGTAGCTGTAGCTGACTACTTCTAGAGAGACAAGATAGAGGGGCATCAATGGATAAGTACGTGAAAAGATTGGAGGGGAGTCGTCAAGTGGCCAGATAAGGTTCCCATGCACTCCTTTGCATGGTTGTCAAAACCTATTTTTTTAGATTCTTAAATATGCCTAGAAGACATAAATATTAACATTGCCAACGATCGACCCATGGGACTCGTTTGGCAGCCATTTTGAGTTGGTCCATGGGCAACTGTAAATATCATTGTTTGCCATAACTCTTGAACCAATCGTCATATTTACAAAAATGGTACTCTGTTTGCACATGATTTCAACATGAGAAATGAAATGAAAGAGTTTTTAAATTACTAAAATCGAAAATATGTACAGCAAATACCCCATTTGTAGTTAATTTGAAGTTATAGTCACGTGGAAACTAGAATGTCAATTGTATCCTTGTTGTCTTAATTGCTGGAATTTATATATAAGTTGATAAATATGTATGTCCAAAAGGAAGTCAAATGCAGTTACTTTTTATTGAAGTACACTACTTGATGTTTTTTAATGTCCTGTGATATAGTTCGATTAGTTAGTACGAGATTCTCCTATTCATCATCATCAAGCTACTTCAGTAAATAATTATAGTCCATATCGTCTGCCTCACCCTCATGCTTAAATGTACCATTCTCTAGTAGATCAACTAGACTTTGAGGTAAGATGAGTAAACATGACCACATAGACTGTACGATTCTTTTCTCTGTATTTTCTCCTCCGTGAAGTGCATCGTATGGCTTTGGCTCCTGACAAAACGGATTTTTAGCTCTTGTAACATGCCACTCTGTAGTTTACACTTTGTATGAAAGGGAAGAGTCGTTGCAGCGAGGAATTCTTGCAAAAGCCATATTTCACTTAATGGTAAGCCTCTCATCCTGATCACTTTTTTTTAGCATTTTTGCATGCATAGTATTCATTGATTAGTTATGAGAATGCTCATACAAGATACATGTGAATTGCCCTAGTATTATTATCATTACTTGCCAAGCTACAACCGTAGTTGGAAAAGCAGCATGCTATAAGCCCCTTTGCTCCAACAGGGAAAATAGCCCAGTGAAGAAAGGAAATAATGAAAGAAACTACAAAAGAAGTTTAAGAACAATAATAACATTCAATCTTCCATATACATAAATTATAAAAACTTCAAAATAACAAGAGGAAAAGAAACAAGATAGAGTAGTGTGCCCGAGTGTACCCTCAAGCAAGAGATTTCTAACCCAAGACAGTGGAAGACCATGGTACAGAGGCTATGACACTACCCAAGACTAGTGAACAATAGTTTGATTTTGGAGTGTCCTTCTCCTAGAAGAGCTGCTTACCATAGCTAAAGAGTCTCTTCTAGCCTTAGCAAGAGGAAAGTAGCCAGTGAACAATTACAGTGCAGTAGTCAACCTCTTAAGAGAAGAATTGTTTGGTAATTTCATTATTGTGTAAGAGGAAAGAGGAGATTGTGTAAAGAATAGGTCAGACTAATCTGTGTATGTGTCGGTAAAGATGAAATGAGCCGTAACCAGAGATGGGGATCCGCTTTAGTACTGTCTGGCCAGGCAAAGGATCCAATATCTCTCTAGCGGTAGTATCTAAATGGGTGGCTTGACAGGTTTGAGTGTCCACTAACCACCAATTTACCTATAAAATCAAAGAAACCTTTGTGTAAACTGCACATTAACATATATTTTCAAAGGGATCAATAAAATTCCACACATTTATGAATTACTATATAAAGCACTCACATGGGTTTTCCTCACCTGAAAGCTGTGTGGAACCTTGGATTCTAAAGTTTCCAGAAGAGGGTGGGGTTGCAAGCTTGCCCTCTCCTTTGAAGGCACTAGTGCTGTCCTCACCTGAGAAGAAATAGTACGCAAGCAGAAGAATAGTGTGCCGGAGCATACCCTCAAGCAAGAGAACTCTTCCCCAAAACAGTGGAAAAACGTGGTACAGAGGCCATGGCACTGCCCAAAACTAGAGAACAATGTTTGGATTTTGTAGTGTCCTTCTAGAACAGTAGCTTACCATAGCTAAAGAGTCTCTTTTACCCTTACCAGGAAGACAGTAGCCACTGAACAATTACATTGCAGTAGTTAACCCCTGGAGCGAAGAAAAACTGTTTGGTAATCTTAGTGTTGTCAGGTGTATGAGGACAGAGGAGAATATGTAAAGAATAGATCAGACTATTCGGTGTATATGTAGGCAAAGGGGAAATTAGCCATAACCAGAGAGAAGTATCCAATGTAGTACAGTCTGGCTGGTCAAAAGATCCAATGACTCTCTAGCAGTAGTATCTCAATAGTGATATAAGAAATGACTTCACTAATAAAAATAATGAAACTTCTGAGCTGGTATCAAATGTAACAGAAGGAAAAGTAAAGAAACCATTAAAAGGAATGAAAAGAGGTAAAGCAGCAGGAAAAGATGGCCTAACAATTGACTTGACAATAAATTTTGGACATTTCCTAGTAGTAAAACTTGCAGAACTCTTCACCAAATGTCTGCAAGAATGCCCTATACCTATAACTTGGAAAAACTTTGATTATACTAGTTCACAAAAAGGGAGATACAAAAGACCTGAAAAATTATCGCCAAATAAGTTTACTCTCCGTAGTATATAAAATATTTACAATGATCATATTGAGCTGATTATATGCACAGATAGACTTTAATCAACCAAGAGAGCAGACAGGCTTTAGAAGTGGGTATTGAACAACTGACCATATCTGTGTAATTAACCAGTTAATAAAAAAATCAACAGAGTATGACAAACCATTATGTATGGCATTTGTAGACTATGAGAAAGCTTTTGATTCTGCCCAAACCTCAGTTGTACTGAAAGCCCGTCAAAGACGAAGAATAGATGAATCTTATATTAGAACACTTGAAGATATCTATTTAGGAAGTTAAAGATAGTGAGGAAACCCTGATTGAGAAAGGAGTTAGACAGGGAGACCCCATCTTTCCTACATTATTCACAGCATGCCTAGAAGTATTTAAGAATTTAGATGGGGAAAATATAGCAATTAATATTAATGGGGAATGCCTTAACAACTTGAGATTTATAGATGGCATCGTTGTGTTTGGTGAATCATTTTAGATGATAGAAGATTTGGATAGAAAAAAAAAAACCAAAAATTTAGGACTGAAAATGAAATGAGTTAAACTAAGATTATATTCAATGAAAATACACAGAGACATCAAATAAGAGTTGTGGATGGACCTTTACAGATGGTTAATGAATACACATTCTTAGGATAGACGGTAAGTGTTTTCCGAAGACATGAGACCGAAATTAAAAGAAGTGTAAGCATAGGATAGAGAGCATTTGGTAAAAAAAATTAGATTATGAAAATTAAAATGCCACTTTCTCTAAAAAGAAAATTATTTAATTACATGGTCCCTACCTGTATTATTTTATTCATCAGAAACTTTGAGCCTTACTAAAAACTTAGAGCATAAATAGTTACAACTCAAAGAGCTATGGAAAAAATAATGATGGGAATAACACTAAGGGACAAAAAACGAGCAACATGGATGAGAGAGGATATTCTAACATGGAAGAAAAAGAAAAGGATGTAGGCAGGACATATAATAAGAATGTCAGATAATAGATGGATATTAAGAATAACAGAATGGGTCCCTAGAAAGATAGAGAGATTTTATAGTGGGAATGGTGAAGGAGAATAAAGATGTCTTATGTGGGGGTTTGACGACTGCAGATGTGAAACCAAGTTATACAGCAGGTTTAAGGTAGAAACCACCCTACTGTTTGTCTCCTCTTGGTTTGATCTCAGCTGGTGGATGTCACTAACTCTGAGTGGAACAAATGTTATTGAACACATGACCTTATAAGGATTATTCATATAATAAATGTTATGGTACTGAACAAAATGTTCACTTTTATGACATTTTGACCAGCATTTTAACCCCAGGCTCTGATGTGATCAACTGATTGACTTTTCTGTCTACAATGATGGTTACTGTTCCACATTTCAAATCTATACTTGAAGCAACATGTGTCATAGTTGCAGCTTGTTTCATCATTTACCAGAAAGAGCTAAAAGTCAGCAGGCTCTTTGTTTGCTGGTCCACCAATGATGAATTTCTCCGACTATCCAAGCCTCAGTCTTTCTTGTGTTTGTCTACGATGATGAAAGGATTAGTGAAACTTCAAATAGTATCCATGGTACACTGCACAGCCTCTTTAATCCATAAATCTTTTGTTCTCTTATATTGGGACAAAGTTCTTTCAAGAATTCTTTCAAAGTCAGGGTTTATCTCCTGAATCATTATGCCTCCAGCATTATTGACAAGATTTATTCCATTAATGTTTGTCAACATATTGTTGAGGTTGTCCCTCTCACAGTGAAAGCCTGCCCTGTGGTAATTTGCAGTGTAGAGTGAGTAAACGCTTCAGCTACATGTCAAGCTCCATTCTAAATTCATATGATTCAGTGGCCCAGTCTGTTCAGTACAGTAGTGATCTGCATGCTTCAGAACATGTGCTGGATGGTGTTGCAGAGAATATTGTGTTTTGAAGCTTCCACTCGCTATGTGTAACAGCATGACACAAGTCTTGTCCAATTGAGAAAGCAATTCTCTGAACTTTTTCATACTTTCCCCTCCCCTTTGATGTGCCAGCAATACCAAGTATGAAGAACCTCACCAACTCTCTGGCGAGCAGTTCATGTGACTTAATTTCAAGATCTGGCGTTTGAGGTTAGGGAAGTTCTTTTGACTCTTTAAGTGCACCTTGAATTCGTCCCCTGAAAAAAAGAGACACATCTGCAAATTTA
>NC_090725.1:93405025-93430025 GCF_036898095.1 Palaemon carinicauda | reverse complement strand
ATCTATACCAAGTTGAATACTGTTCCTCTTCTTGTTTTCAAAAATTGTTTTTTATGAAAAGAACTCAACATAAATAATATGAGATAGGTTAGTAGTTCGTGGATAGATTCTTGAGACTAAAGATTGATAGACTCTTGGATAGATGATAAATACCATGCTGCATTTCTAATGTTCTTTGGCCTTTAGAATTGCTGTACAGTACACGAATTTGTATATTATGGTTCTAACTTCACAACACACTGGGACCTTGAAATCCTTCAGTCATTAAAGATAAAAAAGAGAAGATGGGTGCACAGTTAGATGAAAGAAATGAGACAATTTTATAAGTACAATAGAAGGCATATAAGTGCCTGCAACTGTACTGGGGCCAAAGGGAGCTGCAAATACAGTATGTGAAGTGTTGAGATTTCTCCATTTAAACTTTAGGTCTTTGTCCTTAGGAAAATCGTCAAAATTTACACACACACATTTTATGAATCAAGAAGTAACAGTCAAAAGTAGCACAAGAGCTGTTCGTTTTTCCTTAGATTTCCCATTCAGTAAATAGAAAATGGAGGCCCCACATATGTTCGCCCAACTTCTGTCAGACCCTCATAGTCCATTACTAATTGTGTTACCCCTGTGTTTTTCCTAATGGTTACGTCACACCACCTGAGTACCCGCCCTATAGACCCGCCTTTGTATAAATCAGCCAGTGCATGAGCTATTTTGTTTATAATCATTTCTGTTATATATTTATCATTTAAAATTATAAACTTATAATACAGTTATCAAAAAAATTATAAATATACCGTATGACATTAATTTTTTTATCAATAAATGACTGTTCATTATATTAAGTTCATTTTATTTGAAATTTTTAATCTGTTCTCATGATAAATCAAGCCGATTGATAGATACATACTGTGCATTTTTGGGCCGTGTCTTAATTGATTTTCATCAATCAAATTCTACCATAGCATCGGCTATAGATTGAATTTTGGAAACAGCGATTTTAAGCCACATCCTAATTGTCAAAAATATGCCGTGACGTCTAATGTGGATAAATTGCCCAATAACGTTAAATCCGACATTGCAATTAAGAATCTGGGCAATTCTTATGGACCTCTCTCTCTCTCTCTCTCTCTCTCTCTCTCTCTCTCTCTCTCTCTCTCTCTCTCTCTCTCTCTCTCTCTCTCTCATTGATTCTAGACTTACTGATTACAGTTATGTAGAAAACGCTTAGTGTAAGAGACTCGCCTAAGTTATCAGTTCAGCTAAGGATAATATTGCACTCAAGATACCAAACATGACACGCAAAGAGGATAGTGAATAATTCTTGTAATACGAAGAATACTCATTTAGCCAATATGCTGCAGCTCACCGAAGCACTAGTAATAAAAGGCAACGAAGTAAGCTTAACCCAACCCGTTGTGGTTGGACCTCAGGAAGGGATCATGACCTACCGGGCTCTCGTCTTAGCCCATCTCGATATCGCTTGGTACAGGGAATTAAATCCCTTCTCTCTTTGAATATCGGTCATTTATGAAATATAATGGTTTTTTTTGGAGCTTTTAACCTATGTAATTCTTGATTTGGATGACTTATGATTGCAGATAAACACGTTATTTAAATTTTAGTCCTTTTGTTGTTTTTGGTAAAGAATTTCAATGGACTTATTAGGGGGAATGTCAAAGTGTTTGTATGATACTTCAAATTTGCGTAGAGCTTCGGGAAATATTTTGTCATTTAATCCGGCAGTCGATGACCAGCTGTTAGTCACCTACACATCAGGTGGACCTCGTTCCTTAAAACAACCATTGTTTACGCCGTGGAACCCGAATTTAAACCTGTTTTGATTATAATCAAAACGTAATGAAAGCTCTTCAACTAATGCAGCAACAATTGAGATAGAGATTGCTAATATCGAGTATAGTGATTAGAAATAAAAGGAGTACTGGTGAAAACGACAAAAGGTTATTTACTGTAGTATCTCACAAGCTTCATATTTTGGTAGGCATAGTCAAGTGATTAAGCGAGAATCAAGAATAATGGATTTCCTTACAAAAGAGAATTTTAACATTTATTTACTGCCTTATCCCAGTTAGTGGCAAGAAGGTTAAATAGGTTTGTGGATGTCTAAAGTATTTTTTCCCGGTTACTGTATTAACGTGTCCAAATCTGCTGTGAATTCCTTCTCATCCCTTCACAGACATTCAATCGTTCGTTTATTTTTTAAAGATGGTGGATTTGTGTATTTTGAATTCCACCGACTGTCTTGAGAAAATAGGACTATACATGCCAATAAAGTTTGTGTGCGCATAAAAAAAAATCCAAAATTCAAACAAAATGGTCGCAAACATACGGCTTACAAAATATGCTAAAAAGCTTATCAAGTCAATAACAAATTTGTGCTAATTAATAGAACCATTATCAGCGCTACTTCATTTCTGGAACGCATTATTCAATAATGTTATTGAAAAATGTTTAATACGTTTAGTCTTCTTTCCCAAACCCTTGCACCCCCTAGTCGTAGAAAAAAAAATTGAGTAATTTATCAGTCAGAATGTCTAAACCTTACCAAATGTCAAGGTTTTTTTCCAATACGCGCAGGTCTTCAGCGAGATTAACATATACTCACAGAAAATCTAAATATTTAAAGTTTATTTGAGAAAGAGAGAAAAATCCTTTCTCTACCTCTAAAGATTGTAGATTGATTTCGAAGGGTTGAGAAACGAGTTAAATCTTTCAGGAGGAATTTTAGAAACTTCTGTCAGCTAGTAAGTTGACAGCAAATATATATTCCACAAAAGTTTCGCATCTCCCTCATTGATTTCGTAAAGATGAATTTCATCATAGCGTTTCCAAGACAGGTACAAATCATAGATTAATGCGTCGATGACCAAGTTTATATACAGTACATTGTAGTTACACAACTTAAGATACATTTGAGAATAAAAAAGTTTAATCTGTATCTTTGTGATCAGGAAATAAAGAGCAAACCGTATTTTTTTCTCACAATTTATTTATGCTAGATAAATGTGATAATATATATATATATATATATATATATATATATATATATATATATATATATATACATATATATATATATTTATATATATATATATGTATATATATATATATATATATATATATATATATATATATATATATATATATATATATATATAATGTTAAGCATCAGCAACGGCACACTGTTATTATAGTTTACAAGATGTCTGTTAAATGCCAAGTCATTGATTATAAACATCCTAAAACATCCCAGATAGATAATTTTTTCTTGTATTGTATTTGCGGTTTACTTACGAGTAAAGAATAATGCGTTAAGAAAAATTTGATTGGAAAAATAATTGAATCTATCTCATAATGCAAATATCTCACAGATAGATATTTAGGACCAAACAGTACGATGTGAACGAGAATCGGAAAAACTGAAAGATATATATATATATATATATATATATATATATATATATATATATATATATATATATATATATATATATATACAGTTATATATTCATATTTATATATAATATATATATATTATATATATAATATATATATATACATATATACATATATACATATATATACATACATATATATGTTTATATATTTATACATATATATATATATATATATATATATATATATATATATATATATATATATATATATATATATATATATATATATTTATATACATATGTATATACATGCAGTATATATATATATATATATATATATATATATATATATATATATATATTTCCTCCACATTTTCCGATTCTTGTTCACATTGTACATTGTACTGTTTGGCCCTAAATATATGTCTGTGAAATAGTTTTCAAGGACAGGTAACTTTAATTAGATAGTCTTAATGCCAGATATTTTTCAAGAATATATACTGTAAATTATTATTATTTCTAAAAAGGGAGGTTTGTAGCTTTTTTTTTATTGAGGTTTGAATACAGAGAGAAAACTATGAAACAATGGAAAGTACAGATTACCTATATAGTTTTGCTTGTTTTCTATAAAAAAAAACAAAAAAAATCATAGTATTACTGGTGAAACTTTTTTCCGAGCCTTGTTCCTAAAATCAAGCAAGCATTGATATAGAAACTAAATTTACAATTGGCTTTCGAAAGTAATTTGCAACCAGTATATTACCGGAATAAAAGGAACGTAGAGATTGAAAAAAAAAGTATGTTTAATAGTGAATAATTACATTAAAAAAAAAGTACAAACAAAACGATTCTTAATTCGTTAAAGTAACAATTTACCCACTCATAAAATTGGTAAACACCGGTGTAAACAGTACCATAACCTCACAATTGATGATTTAAATTCCTTTAACTAATCCTTATCGTCTATGTTGTTTAGCAGATATTTTAGTTGTGCCCAGATCCTCATCATCTCCTCCTACGCCTTTTGACGCCAAGGGCCTCGATTAGATTTCACCAGTCGTCTCGTTATCTTGAGCTTTCAAATCGATACTCTCCTTTCATCATCATGCTTTCAAATCAATACTTTTCTTTTCATCATCACACATAGCCTCAGCCATGTAGGCCTGGTCTTCCAACTCTTCTAGTTGAAATTTGAAAGTTTGTGAACTAATCTCTCTTTGGGAGTGCAAGAAGCATACCCAAACCATCTCCATATGCCCCTCACCATGATGTCATCCACATAAGGCACTCAAGTAATCTCTTTTATAGTTTCATTTCTAATTCTGTCCTGCCATTTAATTCACAACATTCTTCTGGGTTCTTTGTTCTCAAATCTACAAAATCTATTGGATATTGTTTCATTTTAATATCACGACTCATGTCCATACAATAGCACTGATCTCACTAAACTGATAGATAGCCTGATTTAATTTCCAAATTTTACTTAACCTAGCCATTGTCTGATTTGTTGTTTTCAAAATTATAATAAACTCCAATTCTAAAGATCCTCAATTTGAGATCATAGCTCCTAAATAATTTAAATTATTAAACCTCATTAATCCTTTCTCTTTCCAATGATATTTCATCTTCCATTGCATATTATCTTCTTATCACCTCTGTCTTTCTTCTATTTATCTTAAGCCCAACCTCATGTGATATTTCATACATTCTGGTAAGCTAGCTTTGCAAATCCTGCGGTGTTCTGCTAATAATCACAGCGTCATCAGCATACTTTAGGTCAGCTAATTTCCTGTTACCAATAGATTCCAAACCATTCCCAACTGCTCTAATGCATTACAAAATCCATGAAGAGGATAAACAACATAGGTGACAACACATTCCCTTGGAGTGCTCCTTGTTACCTGAAAGTTCATTAACATTAACATTAACTTTGCACTTGTTGTGCTCATGAATAGAATTGATTAAATTTATATATTTAATAGGAATTCCATAATAGTGTAGGACTCTCCGCAAAATTGGTTTGTGCACACTATTAAAGGCTTTTTCATAGTCCACAAATGCCGTCAAAAGTGAATTTCTATATTCTACACATTGCTGTACCGCATTTCTTAAATGAAAATTTGGTTAGTACATATTCTACCTTTTCTAAATCTTGCTTCTTCATCTCTTAGCTTTTCGTCTCTTTAGAATGAGTATACTATATATTTTCATGACAACTGAGATAAGTGTGATGACTCTGTAATTATTGCAATCAGTCAAATCTCGTTTTTTGTCCCTTGTTCACCAACACTCCTAGCTCCCATTCATCAGGTTTTGCCTCTTCACACCACATTCTACTAAATAATCTTGTAAGTATTCTGGTATACATTTACAGAATCATTATTGAAGCTAATCGCTGCCTCAGTAGCGTTAATTTTGCAGTTGAGCTTTCCTATTATTCATATTTTTCTTCTTTCGTCAGTACTGTGAAATGTTAGCCATCAGTAGGAGAGACCAAAATGCATAGAAAAAATTGTAATTTTAGTAAAAGTAAACTTGTCAAAATTGGTATAAAAAGGTATGGCTGCTACGTGTTATGAGAGGCTGCCGATTGTCTCCTCTTATCATTAGGCAAAAGGTTGGTGGCTAAGAGTCAGATCAGCCACTGGATGGCCCTTGCGGGTGGAGTCCTTATCTGGTCTGGGAAGGAGCTGCTCTACCATTGGCTGAGGCGCTCACAAGAAGAGGCTGTCGCAGTCAGGCCGATATTCCGCTCAAAATCGTCTGTGTTCGGTGGAGTAAGGGTTTGTGTAGGCCCAACCAGGGCTCCCAGACCAGTGCGCTGATTGGCCAACACACTGCCTGAGCCAGACTTGGAGTTAAGAAAGCTGTTTAGCCATTCAGAGTCAGGGTTTGGAGAGTCAAGAAAGCTGTTTAGCCATTCAGAGTCAGGGTTTGGAGAATCCAGAGTTCCTTGCTGATTCGGTGGATTGTTTGCAGGGAGAGTCGGTCACAGGCAAGCTTCTGGGTTGCTCTTCTCTTGTCTCCATCGTCGTTGTTACGAGATTGATTGCAGGTGTTCCTTTAGCAGGAGGGTAGGAGGAACATTTCCTGGGTCGTGTTCAGGTTGCCTCTTGTTGGATGAGTAGGGCCTCCAGGATCCTAAGCTTCCTGCCCCTTGGAGCCCTGCCAGTGATCTTTGTATTCCTTATGAGGTTGTCTTGGACCAAGTTTTGTTGCGAGCGAGGAGCTGATGGGTTTTGATGGCTCCCTGTTGGACATGACAGGACAATCTTTTGGCGAGTCTCGTTGTTTTCATTCCAATGTAAAGGCCGGGACATCCACGGACTGAGCGTTGATTTTAATAAACAAGGTTGGACCTCTTTAGAAAGTCCTGCATGGGAGGGGCCAGATTGTTTCTCAAAATGAGGGATCTGGTCTCTATGGTTTGATAGTAAATGATAAAGTTAATACTGGCTGTGTATGATGACTTTGTAGGATAGATTGATACTAGATGGCATCTCATACCAGTTGTTCATAGTACGTTTGAACTCTCCATTCACCTGCCTCTTGGAGTAGCCGATTTTAACAAGGACCTGGGTAACCGTATTCAGTTCCTTGTGGGTTTTCGTCATAGAAGAGCATCTTCATGCCACATTTCACAAAATAACCTTGTAAGTATTCAGGGAGTCAATTCGTTTTCGGCCAAAATCATCTCGGCAATTATTTCATCGTATCCAGGGGTTTCCATCTCTTAAATTTTTTAAGGATATCTTCGGCTTTGAACTCACTGAATTCATTCATGGGCACATCAAAGTCTTCTTCAGCTTCAGGTATATCTATCAAATTATTCCCTTCATTTCTGCCATCTATGATCTCGCTGAAGTGTTCCATTTACCGTTGCCTTTCTTCATCTTCTGTTCTTATAACAAATCCATCTCTCTTTTTGATGGGTATAGGCTTCTTCTTTACCCCCATAGAGATTTCATCAATTATTCTATGAGCAATTCTTACACCATAGCCACTCCCTGAATTCATAACTTTTTCAACCTCATTTGCTTAACTGTCTAAATATTCTGTCCAGTCATTCCTGGCTTTTCATTTGACGTCACTATCAATACTGGAATACATAGAATGCCCTGCCTTTTAATTTTCATTATTTCCTCGAAAACGTTCAACAAACAATTTCTGTATTTTTCTCCTTTTTATAGTATCCCAAGTATTGTTTGATTTCCATGGTTTTCTCCTAGTAACTGCATGTCCCAAAACTTCACTACCAACTGACTGATATGTCTTAATATCACACCATTCCTCGTCATTTGTCTGGTCTTCTCTTAAAGTCTGTAAGACTGCAAACCGATTCCTTCTTTTAATATCGAAGTTTTTTCTATGTACATCTTTTAGAGGGTTAGTTGTATCAAACCTAGATATTCTATCTACATTTCTGTTGAATGCTAGCAGTTTTAATTCCAGTGTGGCAATGAGGAGCTGGTGATCACTACCAATATCTGCACCTGTATAGCTTCTTACATTTCTCAGTCCTCCTCTCTTGAATAATATATATATATATATATATATATATATATATATATATATATATATATGTATATATATATATATATATATATATATATATTATATATATATATATATATATATATATATATATATATATATATATATATATAAACACACACACACACACATATATATATATATATATATATATATATATATATATATATATATATATATATATATATATATATATATATATATATATATATATATATATATATATAACGGTCTAAGCTAAAATTTCAGGAATTTTCCAAGAACTTAGCCGTTATCTAAGAAAATGTGGGCTGTCGAGAAGCCAAAGCTGTGATAAAAGTTTTATTTTAGCTTTAATTTAGGGTCCCAATGTAACCAGGGAACTGTCTTATTTTTTAGCTTTTACCATATTTTTTTTAATCATATCTTTATGGTCAGTACGATTATTACAGTAAGAAGATGTTATTATTATTATTATTATTATTATTATTATTATTATTATTATTATTATTATTATTATTATTATTATTATTATTATTAAATCTGTCACTAAAATGGTGGATTATCCTTCATACTTATGTATGATTTTAATTTTCAAAAATATTATTACCTTCGCTCTCGCTATATGGTCGTCTTCACAATATTATTGTTATCACTCTGCGATCTTTCCTTTGGCATTGATCTGCTTTCCATGTTAGAGCCTTTTACTTGTAACAATCTGCTTTTCCAACTTGGGTTGCTGCTTGGCTTTTATTGATGATAATAGTCATAATAATGGTAAGCTAGCTGTGGACAGAATGATATGGAGTTTTTAATTAATCAATTCATTCATTAATGCATATGTTGTTAATGTGCTTGAGTTACAATTATTATATTTGGTTTTTGTAGTTATACTCTTCATACTCTTTCCATTTTGGTGTGTAACCAGTTTTGGTCGCTCCACTTATCTTTGAGATTTTATACTTCGTTGTAATTCATTTAGGCTCCTGAATAGATCAAAGAATATATTCCAGTTATATCTTTCTTTTATGTATATCATTGTTAATATTAGGGCATGATATATTGCCCAAGATAGCTATCGGTATCAAACGAAGTGGGTAAGAGCAGGAAGGATACTCCTAGATATCCAGCAGTTTATAGGGCTTCGTGATTGATGTTGGGCCGGGTGTAAATGTAAACAAGTAACCCTTGCTCACCAGGAGGTAGAGAGTGTTGCCATACAAGGCATGCCAAGCAAATCAAAACCCTCCCTGATAGCAAACCAAAAATAAAGCAAATCTCAGCGCAAGTATATTTTATGTTTATGGTGGTAATGAAATCTTTTTTAAATGCATGGTACTTTTATCCATTTGGGTTTAAGCTGCTTGAGGCCTCTATAAGGCAAAATTCAGTTGAACTCTAAAGCACTGTTGCTGGGATAATGGCGTTAATGCATAGGAATGGGGGGTATATTTGAGCTATTTATAGTTGTCTCGGTTACCCTCCTGAGTGTTTCCTCTCAGCTACTCATCTCGCTACATCCTCTTCCTCTTATCTAGTTTCTGAGTATGCCTCACCGAGTAGATTCTCTTCCTTGTTTGTTTTCTATTCCTTACGATTTATTGTCGTCCTTCAATGTATTCTGAAGAAAGTTTATTTTTTAATGATCATACATTGGTTTTAAGTAGGACAGCAAGTTATTATTATTGTTATTATTATTGTTATTATTATTATTGTTGTTGTTGTTGTTGTTGTTGTTCTTAACCTATCCATTTAATGTTTTTCCATAAGCCTATTGTATTTAGCCATACCCTTACACTATTCTATCTCATTTCTCTTCCTCATGTTTATATAAGAAATATTTTAATGTTATTGTTCTTAAAATATTTTCTTTTTCCTTGTTTCCTTTCCTCACTGAGCTGTTTTCCCTGTTGGAGCCCCTGAGCTTACAGAATTCTGCTTTTTCAACTAGGGTTGTAGCTTCGCAATTTATAATAATAATATAATAATAAGCACACTTAACAATCAACATTATTTCTAAGGTGAATAGGTTTTATTTGATTTTTTCTGTTATTCAGTATATTTGATGATTACTATGTACTCGAGGAGGAAAATTAGGACGGCTGAAATTTCTGTTGAAAATAAAATTTAATTAAGATAATTGAAAATGTTGTTGTGAGATATGAGTATAGAGAAAATAACTAAATTTCTATGCCTGAAAGTAATGCCAATTCATTTACCATATTCTTGATTAATTTTACGCAAAGTATGTTTATAGTGCTACAAAAAACGTGTTTTTAACATTTTTCTTTTGACAATGGAGAAATGATGATCATATAACTCATTGAAAGTATAACGAAAGGAAGAAAACGCAGTGCATGGTTTACTTACTTTCAAGTTTATATTATATAAAATGTTAACAAATCTTTGTTATTAAAAAATGAAAGATTAATTATTGTTCTATTAAAGATGAAGGGGTAAAAATTCTGAGTGGATTATTTGTGAATTATTCATATAAGTGTTTGTACTATAATGTTTATTTAATGATACCTGTCCTTTGCTTGTTATACTCAAAACCTCTACTATACTCTTTCCTAATCTGTTACAACGTTTATCATCTTAATCATTAAGATTCCCAGCTGTCGTTCTTATATAATGACGGTGTTACAAAAAATGCCAACGTGAAATTTGCCCAATCTTATAGGATGTTTAAAAAAAATAACCATTGACAGAAGGGCTGACATGTTTAACAGCTTATTGCCAAAAAATTGCACAGCTAAGTGCGAACAGGAATATTGGCCGTTGCCTTGAAAGCTATTCACGTGATATTTTTTTTCTTTTAAATTCCAGAAATAACGGCTTCTAAATAACCCTACTGTACAAGTCTATCGGATATATAGAATAAGGTGGCAAAGAGGTACATGACAATTTTGCCCTTCTGACAACTTATAAATAGTGCAAATTGATAGTAAATGGTATTCCTGGCGTTACTCCTGCCAAGCACAGCTGCGTTTTAGGAGAGAGAGAGAGAGAGAGAGAGAGAGAGAGAGAGAGAGAGAGAGAGAGAGAGAGAGAGTGTTGTTCCCCTCTTTCGCTTGTGCCTCTAGTCATACAAGCTGCTCTTGGCACGAGCTGACCGTCAAGTAGTTGCTGTCATTTTGACAGCAGATCTCTGAATGGCTGTTGAGTATGCTACAGTAATGTATTTTGGTTGAAGTACATTTAGCAGAAAATGAATACTGGCTTTAGAAGCGCACTATAACTGTTTTATAATACAATCAGAAATTTAGTTTTTTACTTTTATAGCCTTATAAAAGTAATAAAAAAATTGCACGGTTTGTAATGTACTACCAGGTAGTTATTTCGTCTGTTTATCATTGTACTTCAGGGTAGATAGAACGACAAAGACTTCCATCAAGATATTCATCTAATAGTGTGCATCCTCATTTCTTAAATATGTGAGTGAAACTGCGCATCTTTTTAGATATCTTGAATAAGTATCAGCATCTAAGCCTTTATGCAACGAGCACCTTTTTCTGTTTTATTATCTTAATTCGTTTTCAGAGGCAGGCCGTGAGGTGTCAGCCTGTGCATTTATCTCTACATGCTGTTGAAAATCCTTTTGGAATTAGGCGTGAGATCTCTCCTAAATAAGCATTTGGATGCTGGTGATACAGCGAATACTTATATTAATGCTCGGAATTAGTTTTGGCCTGACTTCTGTCAGGTTGGTTCATCCCCTGCGCCTTTCCTCTGATCCTTTTCTCGCTAGAACATTTTTTGAGGACGAAAAATCAAGAATATATTTAGATCTTTGATTATTGCTGTGGTATGTAGGGAGGAATTCTTTTGCTGGCTTTAAATAGATAAATATGTGCGTGATCAAAACATTTTACCATAATGGGGAGTTATGATATAATTAAATTGAATGAGGTGCACTATGAATGAATTATAAAGAGGATAATGTAATTTTTGCCAAATCTTAAACATTGTCTGTATTGGAATTGTTAAAAGTTACAAAAATTTTGGTGGCCGAACTTAATTCACCCTTTGTCAAACTGAGTTTACTTAAGAAAGAAACGCAAAGAACGGAACCTTTTGAGACATCCCATAGTTTAAGTGGTTGTATTCATTAAAGTCTTTCCGTCACTTAGAGGTTTGTTAATGTCATATTACTGTAACTTTTATTTTTGCAATAATTTCTTGTTTTTCTTATATAGAAATTTTTTTCTTCGCTACCAAAGAGCCCCTGTTGCAAATGATACAGGTTGGTGAGGTTTTCTCTTTGATCTCGGCTGATTGTACATTTGTGTCTCCAATTATATATACAAGAATTGCGGGTAGACATATAAAGGAGGATGAGGATGGGGAGGAAGGAACTGGGATGATGTGTGGAAAAGTCTTTGTGGGGAATTGATTAAGCTAGAAGTAGAAGGATTTGGTTGTTGCGAGAGCGAACAAAGGAATTTAGAAGAATGAAGTTGAATGGCTGAATGAAATTATATTTCTCAGTATTTTTGAAGCATTTATGTATGTATATGTCTTTGCTGTTACTCCTGCTTATCCGTTTTATATATGTATAGTCTTTTTTACTTATCCTATTTTCAAGTTTTATATATATATATATATATATATATATATATATATATATATATATATATATATGTATATATGTATATATATATATATATATATATATATATATATGTATATATATATATATATATATATATATATATATATATATATATATATATGGAGAGAGAGAGAGAGAGAGAGAGAGAGAGAGAGAGAGAGAGAGAGAGAGAGAGAGAGAGAGAGAGATTCAGCATTTAATGACCATATTTCATGTCAATATAAGTAATAACCGACGAGAAATAGTTCCGTGAGTTGACGAGTCAGAAACTTGCATTTAAGATAATCATGAAAAGTGCATCTCTCTCTCTTTCTCTCTCTCTCTTTAAGATTGAGACTGTCGGAGAAAATGGGAGAATATCCGTGACGACAAATCTGACATGAATGGACTGCTCAAGTTTGTCAGCTTCAGTTCTTATCTCTCTTTACTCTGTCTATGTGTCCATGTTTCCCTCGCTGAAGAATTTATGCAGTTCGGTTACTTCTGCTTCTTCGGTCCAAAATTTCAACAAACGTACCCAAAGTATTCCAAGGTTTCCGTCGTGGATGGGTTATCTCGGCCAAAATTTTTGTATGTCTTTTGTGATTGGTTGTTTGTGGACACATGTCGGGAATTTGAGTTCTTTTGTGTTTGGCAAGATGTTAAGGAATTTGTAGGTTAGGTTTTGATGCGATGGAATGGAGGAATAAGGATATGTATCTTTTGACATTCCTTAGACTTGAAAGTGATGATAACTATTATCCATGATAGATATGAGTTGCATTTTGAGAAAGAGATTGTCAGTATATCGGTAATAGGTCATATTATGTAATCCGTAACATAAATTCTGAAAGTATGTTTTTGTTTGAAGTCTGGCAAAATATTCCAAGAAAATATTGTATATGAATACATTGGTCATTCTGTTTCGACATTTATTTAGTGATATTGATTATGTTTTTGTTAATGGTGCTAACATTAATTGCCTTTTATTATTGCTAGGGTCGACGGCAGTAAAACATTAGGTCATGGAGTTCCAAGTAAGAAAAAAATAAGGTTGCAGTTGTTCTAGATAAATCCAGCTTGTAGCAGAAATCCTAACTCAAAACAGGAGGCTGGTATTGGAAGTAAAGCAAAGCTACCGTGAACCTATTCACACGGAACTCTTTGCTTGCCATAGCCATAGCCTCTGTACCATGGCCTTCCACTGTCTTGAGTTAGAGTTCTCTTGCTTGAGGGTACACTCGGGCACACTATTCTATCTGATCTCTTCCTCTTGTTTTGTTAAATTATTTCAAGTTTATATATGAAATATTTATTTTAATGTTGTTACTGTTCTTAAAATATTTTATTTTTCCTTGTTTCCTTTCCTCACTGGGCTATTTTCCCTGTTGGGGCCCCTGGGTTTACAGCATCCTGCTTTTCCAATTAGGGTTGTAGCTTAGCAATTTCTGATAATAATAATAATAATAATAATAATAATAATAATAATAATAATAATAATAATAATAATAATAATAATAATAATAATAATATAGTGTTGAACAAGTGATGAATTGAGCAGAGTAGATTCCAATCCCATAGAAAGTATGGTATACGTGTTTTAGATGGGAAGCCTATAGAAATAATGGTTTATTTATTTAGAACGCATCTATTATAATTCTACATTGCTTGTGTTGTTATAAGATGAAATATATTTTATAACTTCACAGGCTATTCATGCATTCGACTTTTTGTAGTGAATGTGTACTTATTTATTAATTGTTTTCTTTTATCGCTCGCCTTTCCTCATGAATGTACAAAATAGAAATATCTCATTTAATCCCAAAATAATATTTTTTATCAGTGTCACATTTTAATCAAGGCAACGTTATCCCTTTTTGGGCTTTATTTCAATTAGTAGCTTCTTCATTACTTCAGACTCCGTTATATTATGTAATTGTCGGATTGTCCATTAATATTTTTTTTTATAATGATTACTGATTTTTGTAGGTTATTCCTTTAAACTTTTTATTTCCGACAAAAAATGCTAGGGATAAAATTTTCTCATTACAGATTTGAAGTTTGTATGCTTTACTAAGCATTGCATCATGGTGCTTTAAGTAGCTAGTTATATTTTCTGAACAATTTTGTTAATCGGCATATCACCTGAGAGGGATTTATTCGATGGAGCTATGTTAGGGAACAAAATGTATTTAATGTCCAAATAGATATTTTAGAAAGAGAGAGAGAGAGAGAGAGAGAGAGAGAGAGAGAGAGAGAGAGAGAGAGAGAGAGAGAGAGAGAGAGAGAGACTACATATATATATTTATTTATATATATATATATATATATATATATATATATATATATATATATATATATATATATATATATATATATATATATTTATACACACACACACACATATATATATATATATATATATATATATATATATATATATATATATATATATACTGTATATGTATATATATATATATATATATATATATATATATATATATATATATATATATATATATATATATGTATGTATATATATTATATGAGAGGGGATATATTACTTAGTGAACGGGTTTGTATATCATGATCAGCAAAGGTGTACTAGTCAGAGCCACCCATATTAGGTTGGTTTTCTGTGAGCTGTTAGAACAAAGTCTCCTACTAAAGTTACAAGTTACTTTAACTTAGTAGTAGTGGTAGTAGTATTAGTAATCCTTTTTATAGGATGAGATCTTTCTTATCAATCGTCTTTTCTAAATTCTGGAATACCAAAGCTAATAATAGAAGCACGAGAACAATTCAAATTCAATCGCATATTTTCATGAAGGCTTAACATCAGCAGATACAGAAGCTTATATGTATAAAAACACAACTCATATTATGAAACAGCGCCTAGGAAAAAGATAATTAAAGAAAATCAACATTCTCTTTTCGAGGTATTTAATGAGTTACGATGCATTCGTTGCAAGACAGTTAAATGTTTCTATTTTTTGTGAAATAGAAAATCCCAAATTTCAGATTCTCCTTACTTTGACGTTTTCATAATATATCGGATTTTACGTTTAGTAATATTTCAGTCCGATAGAATTTGTGTAAACTGTTATCTTGATAGTCACCGAAAATTTTCTCTTTAAAATTCTGTTTTAGTCTAATGATCAAATTACACCAGGTTAGAAAATTTCAAGAAAAGAATACTTAAGGAAAGTTTTTAATAACACCTTCTAGCAGTATGTATATTTAATTTGTAAACTCATCCCACCACCTTAATAAATTAATTTAAAGTATTTAAAGCATTAAAGGAGCTCATCATATTAATCGTCTTTTTATTTGCATTTTCTGTTGTAATTTGGTGTTCACACATTTCTTTTTTCTAAATATTTGTATGCAGGTTAATTGTATGATAGGATGAAGGGCTAAATAATATGAAATCATATTTTGGTAGGTGATTTCCCTCTACACTTTTAAAAACCTTACCTATTGGTGATTAATTTTCTAAAGCTCATTATAAAGGTTGAACTGGTAGTCTTTTAAATGAGAGAGAGAGAGAGAGAGAGAGAGAGAGAGAGAGAGAGAGAGAGAGAGAGAGAGAGAGAGAGATAACCCACTAAATGTGCGTTGAGTGAGTAAACGTGAAGAAAATAGATATAATAAAGGTACAAGTTCCTTCCCAAAGAGTCTTTGTCACGGTGAACAGATGAAGTGACTTTGCAAATTTTTGGCATGTTAGTTTGCACTTTGTATAAATGAACTTGTGATGTCTTTTATTGCTCTTATGTTTTTTATTGCCTTAAGATACAAACAATTGTGCTTCGTCCTTAAAATTATGTTTTGAGATATAAAGTTTTAAACCTCTTCAGTTGCCACTGAAGCTGTCAAAACACAGTGTCAAGGGAAATCAAGACCTAATGCAAAATAAAACTGAAATGCAGAAAGAGTTTCTCCCTTCAGGTTGGTGTGAGATAACGAGTAATGGGCCTTTTGATGTAAAAACCTGCTGAAAATGAACACAATCATCAGCTGTGTCCTCTGAGAAATAGTGTTTTGTAGTACAAGGCGTAGGTCTGTTGATCTCGTATCCTGTTGATTTTTATATCTTCATTAAATGATCGTACAATCTTATTGTATATATTTGTTGTTGGGTATGGTGTAAAATGTACATGACCTGGGTCTTGTGGGTATGTTGAGTGTGTTACAGAAAAGCGAATAGGAAAAGTTATGTAGGTGTTTTGAATGTGAATGGTTGTGTTGCAAATGAGTTAGAATTCATGATCGTTGAAATGTTCGGGGGAAAGCAAGTTAGATGTTTTGGCGCTTTATTAGAAAACACAAAAAGGTCTTTTGGCACGTGGTAAAGAATAAGGAATAAATTAATTATTATGTGTAATGCGATTAAGTAAGATGTAACAATGATTAAAAAAAAAGGGAAAAAAAAAAAAAACGTATCTTCCTAGTTTTTCGGCTGAGAAAGTAAGAGAAGAAAATGCTGGGGATATATCATATTATCAGCACACGGAAAAAAAATTGATAGAAGAGGGGAATATCTAAGGTAATCTTTGTGATTGCCTGGGGTTTTTGGTGAAGGTAAAGGGGCTGTTTTGGTTGATGCTTTGAATGCGAAAGTATTAAGTTAAAGTTTTGTCAAAGAATAGAAGATAAGGCTTATTTATTGAACCAGAGCTACAAGAAGAAATGTGCACCTTTTAAGCATTGATCAGGAAAGACAAGAATTTTATTTTTCAATAATTCTAAACTAAAATCTTTGGTAAATCGTATAGAAAAGTTTCTATGAGTCGGTGATCGTTTACTGTTTCAGTTGCGCCTTAGCTAATTTGCATACATTCCCAATGTATGTTAATGATGATATATGCTGATGAAGATGATAAAATTTAGCCAAGTGTGATATTGAAGGTTCTTCGCTATTTTTTGCTCATAACTCTCCGTGTAGTTTATTGAGTTGTAAATCTATGTTTGTATTTCAAACTTGGTGATAAGATGGGAGGTTGAATATGGAGAAAAAATAGTACCATTAGATTAAAATGATGATTATCTTTTTTGTTATAATTCGACATCAACATATTATCTCTTTACGGCGTTCATTCAGCCCTTCGCTGTACTTGCTTATGCAGCTGCGGGTTATAAGTCAGGTATACCTCAGATCTGAGTGGCCTCTTGGTCCCCAGCACCAGGTCTTTTGGTCAAAGCTTTATCTTTAGAATCATATCATATTAGATTATTTTCCGTAGGTGGTTAGTGCCGTAAGTGTAAATCTAGCGGTGCACTGAACGCATATGTGAACATATTTTTAAGCCGTCGAGTATGTCTCCAGTGTCACTTCTTTTCTCCTATCTTGGTATTTAACCTTTCTAACTTTTGTTTCATACTGCAACTGCAGTGTTTCATCATGTTGCACTTGGCGACGAATGGCCTCCTAAGTCACTAAGTTCAAATTCATAAACGAAATTCGATGAATTGAATCCAAATAAAGTTTGAATGGCCATTTGACAGGTAATAGGATTATAAATATTATTGCCGATAGTGATTGATGATTGGTATGATATTGACTCCATGTTTACGGCATATGTCTCCACTTCTCGAGACGAAATGACTTTTCTTATCTGTCACCGCAGTGCATTCGAAATTGTTTTAGGTTTGAGTTTTAAAACTAGTAAGTTGAGATGAGGACATTTAGAGCAGTGTTTCTATTTAACCGAATAAACTTTGGTTGAGCCATAAATTTTTCAAATAAATTAATAAAAGAAAAAAAAGTTAAACTTGTATGTTATGTTTATCGGGGAGATATCTTTTCGGCTTGCGTGGCAGATAACGTATTTTTTTTTTTCATATATTGTAACAACTCCGTCAAACAACCAATTAAATCTCCGGAATGAATGAAAAGCTCCTAGATCACATTCTACAAGTCGTAAGGTGAACGTTGACAAATTTAGTCATAAAGAAGGAAAAATATGAGAAGGTAATTCTCCTAAAGTAAATCTGCACTAATAATATTATCATCACTATTTGTAGCATCGCTATAATTCTCCTCTTTGTCCGAATGAAGAAAAGGTTGTCCTATTTTTTTGGCGAACCTGTATAAGTGCTACTCAATTATATGAAAATGAAGACAGATATTATCATTTGATGTCACATTAGAACTAAATAGCCAATCAGTGTCTACCATGTCCAAACATTGTAACCATAAAATATGAAAAGATCTCTCAACTTCTTAGTGAGGTTATTATTCAACACAAACGACTGCAACTGCTTATGGGTCCTTAAACATCTGAAAATGGCCCATTCATGTCGCACTCAAGCCACGCATGTCACCACGCCAAGCATCAACACATGCCCAAACTCATGCTGGGTATCATTTCCCTTTCCTCCTCTCTCTCTCTCTCTCTCTCTCTCTCTCTCTCTCTCTCTCTCTCTCTCTCTCTCTCTCTCTGTTCAGTTTAGAGCTATGAAACGCCAGTCCAAGCGGAACTTTCAAAAATGTTTTTCGATGTACAATATTTATGTGACTACAATTTCTCATCCACTGGTTTAAATGTGCCTTGAATTCTCGTTTCTTCAGTATTTTCAGTGCTACGGTTAGCAGGTGCAATGATTGTGTGTACATGTATGAACTTAATTTGTTTTTATATTTGATAAACCAAATTTCGATGGTATTTTTAGATTTGATGATCAACGTCAGTTAATTAACTAAATACATTTCTTTTATCAGCTGAATTACAGTATAGATCTTTTATTTTATCAAAAGAATTGCATCATTTGTCGTTGGAATGTTTGAAGTGGTTAGAATTCTGTAATGATTTTATTCAATAAAAGTAAATAAAAAAGCTCGTAGACTTTAGAAACTTACGATACAGTACAGTTTAAAGATTTTACAAAATCATTGTTATTTTCTGTGATTAAATAGCCGCTGATCTAGAAATATTAATTCCAAGAAATTGCATTTTTTTTTTCGGTAGAAAAAGTCATTGTTCATGTAGGTGAAATAAGGTTGAATTTACGCACGAAGGAAAATTATCTAAAATGTTATAGTGAAAATTGATATACACCTACATGTAGTACACATACCACACGCACACACGCGGTCGCGCGCGCACATATATTACATACACATATATATGTGCATGATAAATTTTGCAAATTTTTACGTGTTTTTCATATTCAAATAAGCCATATATATTTAGATATATTAATGTCTGGATTCTCTTAACGACCTCGGGATCAGAGCCCCAGGCGAAATCTCACAAAGACAAGAGCTTGGCTCCGGCCGGGAATCGAACCCTGGTCGGCAAGCTTATATATATGTGCATATATACAGTATATATGCATATATATATATATATATATATATATATATATATATATATATATATATATATATATATATATATATATATATATATATATATATATATACTTCAGTATATATATGCTTATAGGTAGTAGGTTGGCTAGGGCACCAGCCACCCGTTGAGATACTACCGCTAGAGAGTTATGGAGTCCTTTGAGTGGCCAGGCAGTACTACATTGGATTCTTCTCTATAGTTACTGTTCATTTTCTCTTTGCCTACACTTACATCGAATAGTCTGGCTTATTCTTTACATATTCTCCTATGTCCTCATACACCTGACAACACTGAGATTACCAAACAATTCTTCTTCACCCAAGGGGTTACTACACTATCAATGTTCAGTGGCTACTTTCCTCTAGGCATGGGTAGAAGAGAGACTTTGATTTTGGTAAGAAGCTCTTCTAGAAGGACACTTCCAAAATCAAATCAATATTTTCTAGTCTTGGGTAGTTCCATGGCCTCTGTACCATGGTCTTCCATTGTCTTGGGTTAGAGTTTTCTTGCTTGAGGGCACACTCGTGCAAACTATGCTATCTTTTTTCCTCGTGTTTTGTTAGTCTTTATTGTTTTTATAGGAGATATTTATTTAGATGTTACTGTTCTAAAAATATTTTATTTTTCCTTGTTTCCTTTTCTCATTGGGCTAATTTCCCATGTTGGGGCCCCCGGGTTTATAGCACGCTGCTTTTCCAAGTAGGTTTGTTGCTTACCAAGTAATAATAATAATAATAATAATAATAATAATAATAATAATAATAATAATGATATACTCAGCTATATATTATTATATATGTGTATCAATATTGTGATGTATTTATTCATATATATTTGTTATACATGTATAATTTATGTATGTATATGTGCATATATTATACGTATATGCATAAATATACAATAGACGCGTAGACGTGTCAGCATGGCAGAGCTGACACACACTACAAAGTTTATTACTGATAATGATGCCCCTTTATACTGACCTGAAAGACAATAACGATGTGTTTGAAAATTAACAAGACTACCATTCAGGAAGATAAGATAGAAAAGGCACCCTCTTCATAAACCACCAGGCGCGCCCGCGGGCACACACAAACACACACACGCACACACACATATATATATAAATAATATATATATATACATATATATATATATATGTATATATATATGTATATATATACACGTATATACATAGTATGTACATTTCTCGCTCTCATATTTATATAAATACAAACATACATACCAAGATCTTGATACATGAATGCATATATGCCTGGTGGCATGGTTAATAGTGACAGGCCTGACTTTTCATATTGCCTTATTCTAATCTATGTTTGGGTTCCCCCAAGTCCCTCAGTGTGAGGCACCTCGTATATCCACTAGAGAGTTGCTAATGCATCTTCCGGTGTATTTTGCATCTTCCAGTCTTGGATGGTTTGGGATGAATCTTAGATATTTATCGAGCTTATTCTTAAACACATCTACGCTCACTCCTGATATGTTTGTTAGATGAGCTGGCAGCGCATTAAATAGTCGCTGCATTATCGATGCTGGTGGGTAGTGGATTAATGTCCTGTGCGCCTTCCTCAGTTTTCCGGGTATAGTTTTTGGCACTATTAATCTACCTCGGCTTGCTCTTTCTGATATTTTTAGCTCCATGATGTTTTCAGTAATTTCTTCGATTTGCTTCCATGCCCGTATTATCATATAGCGTTCTCTTCTCCTTTCTAGACTATAGTTTTAAAAATTGCAGTCTTTCCCAGTAGTCAAGGTCCTTAACTTCTTCTATTCTAGCAGTATAGGACCTTTGTACACTATCTATTTGTGCAATATCCTTTTGGTAGTGTGGGTACCATATCACATTGCAGTATTCGAGTGTACTACGTACATAAGTTTTGTAAAGCATAATCATGTGTTCAGCTTTTCTTGTTTTAAAGTGTCTGAATAGCATTCCCATTTTTGCTTTACATTTAGCCAACAGTGTTGCTATTTGGTCGTTGCATAACATATTCCTATTTAACATTACACCAAGGTCTTTAATTGCGTCCTTGTTTGTGATTGTCTCGTTATTAGGTCCCTAGTATGCATATACCATTCCTTCTCTGTTTCCATAATTTATTGATTCGAATTTATCGAAGTTAGATACCATCCTATTTATCTCCGCCCATTCATATATTTTGTTTAGATTTCTTTGTAGTGAATTCCTATCTTCATCACAAGTAATTTCCCTACTTATTCTTGTGTCATCAGCGAAACTTCTCACTACAGATTTTTTAACATCACAGTCTATGTCTGAGATCATAATAATAAACAGCAGCGCAGCTAATACCGTACCCTGTGGCACGCCAGATATTACTGGTTCAATCTTAATCTGGTGTAAAAAATTATTCATATTTAAACACGATGTTGTATTAATTTCTTAATATATTTACTCGGGTATAATTCTAAGGTGACCGAATGGGTCAGGAAGTTGGGTAAAACTTGCTGATATGGAGAGTGAGTGGTTTCACCAGGTAAATCCTGAAATGTATTTAGCCATTTTATTCCGTGGTCTTTAGAGCTTCTGGTGACATGATTGATAGGAACCTTGCTTTTCAATCGAAGATACCAGGGCTCGATTCCAATGTAATGCGTAGAATTTTATATATATATATATATATATATATATATATATATATATATATATATATATATATATATGTGTGTGTGTGTGTGTGTGTGTGTGTGTGTGTGTGTGTGTGTGTATGCGTGCGCGCGCGCCACACGCGCGCGAGTGAACTCGAGCTGTTATGCATGTAACAATGCCTTGAAAGTTCGTTTAAAATTTGTTTTTGTTTTTAGGGTGAAAATAGTTTAACAAATTAAGATTTTTGTTTTTTTGAAATAAGAAAAAACCTCAATGTTATTTTTGATGATAGTGTAGAGACAAATCTAAAGTTATGAGAAGGAAACAAAAGAAAAACAGTGACAATCAACTTAAAATGGCGAAATACCTTGGATATCAGCATGTCCCTATTTCAGGCTTTCGAAAAAGGAAAATGATTAAAAAGGTGGATAGAAACATTTTAATGAAATTGCTTCGCTTTACAAAAGCCGTAATCTGCGATGTCATGGAGTTGATAAATATAATGTAGCTTTGATAAGGACTGAATAAAAACAAGAATGAGAGAGATTAATAGCTATGAGATATATGTTCCTGAAATTTTGGGTTGATATATTTTTTTTTTCATTCTCGTTTGTAAATGTAAAGGTTCAATTGTATTTTGAAAGGATTTTATTTATGGCCTTAATGGGTCATTTTTCATTTCGCTGAGCCTTGCAGTTGCCCATCACCACAATATAGAATAAAAGGCTTATTCTAAGAAAATTCATAGAATATTTTATCGTTGGATGCATATTCTAATAAAAGTACACATCAACTTAATGATCTGAAAATCAGTAAAATATTGTTATTCAAACGTTGATTTTCAACGACTTTTAATCCAACACCGGACTTTTTGGGTGAGAGGTCAATATTCTACCAACCAGGGTACAGAAGTCTTTAAGGTAGTTCGATCTGAAAAACGTGTAGTACGTCTGTTTATATATATATATATATATATATATATATATATATATATATATATATATATATATATATATATATATATATATATATATATATATATATATATATATATATATACACACACACATATACCATTGATGTTACCTAACTTATTAATAGCATCTTATTCAAATAACCCCGTTTATAGCTTGTAATGATAAAAAATAATAACAACAACAACAACAACAACAACAATAGTAATAATAATAATCATTTTACTGGAAGCATAATGTGTGCTCCACTTTTTGCAAAGAATTAGATTGATAAAGAATATTTTGGCAGAGTATTTATCTGGACTTGGAGCACCTGTGCAGGGGTGTTTAGTGTTAAGTGACTAATACGCAAAGGTAGATAACGAAGCAAGAGATAGCATTACAGGTATGTATGGTTTTCCGGGAGTAATTAAGAATGGAAAAGATAGAAAAGTTTTTTTGAATTTGCTGGAGTAAATGAAGTACTGTACGTTGTTTCCTAAAATAATATTTGTAAGTATACTTTGGGAAAGAAAAAAAGGGCAAGGAGAAGCATTTGCTAGACTAGGTATTAATACAGAGTAGGTAAAATATGGAATTTATGATTTTGTTGAAATGAAATTTCGGTTAAAGACAAGATTAAGTTTGAGGGAAAGTGTAAATATAGCGCAGTATAGCTACTCAGTTGATTGAGTAGGAATTGGGAAGAGCATACATATAGGAAATTGATGAGATATTGGCTATGGTTAGTTAGTCACTAAATTTCCGTGATGGGTTCTTAATATCAGCTGAGGTTGTATGTGGGTATAGGAATGGGGGAACATTGAATAGAATATACAGTATTTTGGCTAAGGAATCGACCACCGATTGAAATCTTACCACTAAGGATGAACCATGTAGTCTGACGTTATTTTTTGGGGAGGATAGGAGGGTACTTAGCCTTTGTCATATACACTATTTTTCCGACAATATTTGTTTTTGCATTGGTTATGGTTATATTTTTTGTTCTCATTATTTTCTTCATGTTGTTATCAGTATTGTCAAACTAGTTTCAATGCTTGAAGTATGTTTTTAGGTATTCTTATTTTCATAATAACTAGAAATGTAGAGCAAAACCATGGACTTCAGCCAGTATCGGTTGATGTATATAAAACATTTGTGGACTCCATGGCAATAGTTGTAATTTTTTAGTGTTCTCAAGGCAGAAGAATTATGTAAAGAAACCTAGAATTTTCTTATAAAGCACTCACCTGAGCTCCGATTACAGACCTCACGAAACTGTTCATTTTTAACAGTGATGCTCTCCCAACTGTAAAGCCGATGGCATTCAGTATTAAGAATCGGTATACAGCTTCACATAAAACCTGCTATGACTGTGGATGTCACGAGATTCAAATGACTGACACAAAATTTTTTAGGCTTTATTTATTCAAATCTTGACTTGTATAATACGATTTCTATTTTCTTCTCCTCATCACGGCTAAGGTATAAGAAAACAGTAGAAAAAAAAAAAATCTGTT
>NC_090725.1:93395025-93400025 GCF_036898095.1 Palaemon carinicauda | reverse complement strand
CTCGATCTTGAGCTTTTAAATCAATACTTCTCCATTCATTAACTCCTACTTCACACTTCATAGTCTTCAGCTATGTAGGCCTGGGTCTTCCAACTCTTCGAGTGCCTTGTGGAGCCCAGTTGAAAGTTTGGTGAACTAGTCTCTCTTGGGAGTACTAAGAGCATGCCCAAACCATCTCCCTCTACCCCTCACCATGATCTCAGCCACATAAGGAACTCGGGTAATCTCTCATATAGTTCATTTTTAATCCTGTCCAGCCATTTAACTTCCAATATTCTTCTGAGGGCTTTGTTCTCAAATCTTCAAACACTGTTGGATATTGTTTCATTGTCATAGAACGACTCTTGTCCATACAGTAACACCGATGTCACTAAACTGATATATAACCATTTTTATTATATGTAATTTCAGGCGATTTGATTTCCCAGTCATTGTCTGATTTGTTTTTTTTTTTTCAATCTTTCATTAAACTCAAATTTTAAAGATCCTGTATTAGAGATCATAGTTCCTAAATACTTAAATGATTCTACCTCATTAATCCTTTCTCGTTCCAATAATATCGCATCTTCCATTGCTTATATCCGTTCTCATCATCTCGGTCTTTCTTCTATTTATCTTGAGCCCAAACTCATGTGATATTTCATATATTCTGGTAAGCAAGCTTTGCAAGTTCTGTGGTGGTTTGCTAATAAGGACAGCGTATAATATATATATATATATATATATATATATATATATATATATATATATATATATATATATATATATATATATATTAATTTTGTTTAGCTTTATCTGACAATTTGTTGTTCTTTCGTTTTCTGGACCTAGAGAAATTTTTTTAATATAACTGATTTTTAAACAAAAAACCTAACTTAATCTTGATCATACAATCTAGGCTATACGACAAAATCTTAACAGTATCATTGGAGATTAGATCTGAATCCCTAAGACATATGTTTTTGAAGCAACAACATAATGATGTCTGTTTCCCTGTTAGTGCTTCCATTTTTGCAGATTATGGAGAAAAAAAAAATATCAGAGTTCTTCGCCAAGATGTATGGATGTTAATTTAAACGATTCGGTAACATTATGATTTTAGTTATTAATGAAATTCATAATGCATTATAGAAGAACTAATTTTTTAGATGTTATTTCATAACTAACAGATGCTAGCTATCGATTTCCAATTATTCAGCACATTGAGATTACTAAGCAGATATGAATAAAATGTTAGAAAAAACTCCGTTTCTTTTCTTTTCTTTCTGTTTTCTTTCCCTAACTAAGCATCCATCTCCATTTGTCGGTTTGCACAGTTTGCCGTTCATTTATCTTAGGGTCCACATTTATTTCCTTTGGCGCTCTTTCCAAGGCGTTAGTATGCATTCCCTTATACCATTGCGATTTGTATTCTTCGCTGTCTCTTCCCTTCTTCTCGGTTATTTAATTCTTCTTTCCCGCTGCGCTCCTCCTTTTTTAGCCTCTTGCAATCTTCTTTTTTTTTTCAGATATCACATTTTCGTGTTTAAAGGTTTAAAGGCCGCTCATGAATGGCAGAGACAAGGTCAGTGACATTGCCCTATCAAGCAGGACAATGCCCTAGAGACTGAGCAATATATACACATGATCAGCGCCCAAGCCCCCTCTCCACCGAAGCTAGGATCAAGGAGGGCCAGTCAATGGCTGCTGATAACTTGGCAGGTAGACCTATAGGCTTCCTCATCTTTAGCTCGCAAAGATGGTGAGGTTGCAACAACCATGAGACCAAAAGAACCAACGAGTAGTGGGACTCGAACCCGTCTGGCAATTGCCAGTCAGGGACCTTACCACAAAGGCCACCGCAACGTTACTAAACTGGTTCATGGTGTCCTTTTCGACCTTTTCTTTTATGACCATTTAAATATTCAGCCTCTATTTTCTACTTGTAAGGACTTTATATGTTCCGTTGGTTGTCGAGTTATTTTCTCTTGCAATGTCTAATCTTTAGCTGATTATCTATTTTTTCCTGTGCTCCAGTCTTTCATAGTTGCTTAATGCAACTTACTTGCTATTGCTCTTTTTATTACTTTTTTTTTTCGCCAACTCTACTTTTGACTATTGAATTCTTCGCATTTACCGTTTTGTCCTTTTGTCTTTTTCTATTGTGGTATACTTTTTACTTCTATATATAAGTTATATTTTTCCTGTGTTATTTAATTTCATATACGCATAAAATCTACATGTTAATAATATTCCCCATTCATAATTTCCATCATCTTATATTTTGAAACATATAATAGAATTTCTTTTCTCCTTTGTTATTATCTCTTTTGCTTAGCTCAGTTCGCGTTTGTTTAAATAGAGCCATAACCGAGATGATAGATTGGAAGAAAATGTAGTAAAAGGGGAAATGGATTAGACCAGAAGAAAGGGGGCCAACATATTTGACATTTTAATGGCTGCTTGACGCATCACATACATGACTTCAATCATGTGATGGAAATAATGTACGGTATATGCATTTGCAAATTTCAACTTCAGACTTTCGATAGAGGAATTCGTTTCCCGAATGCAGCTTGGTATTGAAACTTCATAAGAGAAAATTACTCTATTCATAGTTTGAGCCATATGTTTAAGTGTAAGTATTATTTTCTTTTATATTGCAATATAAAAGAATTGTGGTACATGTTCCGAAGTGGTATTATAATTTTTCATTGCTTATATATTTTTCGAATTACTACCAAGCTATTATCCGGAATGTAATACACGTATTTTATATCTTATTAACAATACCCACCTTTCGGGATATAATATGTTCACTTTGGCAGTAATTACATGTATGATGAAGCAAACGCCGGTTTCGTATAGAAACACACACACACACACACACACACACACACACACACACATATATATATATATATATATATATATATATATATATATATATATATATATATATATATATATATACACACACAGTATATATGTATATACATATACATATACATACATATATATATATATATATATATATATATATATATATATATATATATATATATATATATATATAATGTATATATGCATATATATCTGATACGTATTTACTTCATATAAGTACAGCTTTCCGTAGTTGCGAAACCTTTTCACCTACTTCACGTGTTTTTGAATGGCCTGCTTTTCGGATATCCATTGCGCTAGACAAAAGTTTTGTTTTTACCTAATTACAATATTTTTGTATCATCTTGACTATATATATTTTCTTAACCTGTAAACAATTTCTAATTATGCTTTTTTATGATCCTTTACGTCGTAATTCAATTTCCATTTTACTTCTGGACGAATTAAGGCTATATTTAAGATCATATTTTTAAGCAGTCAAGTAAGAGACTAAATTTATAATTATTTTTATCTGATATTCGGATTAGGTTGCAGTATATCGAAACAAAAACGCATATTTTTCTTTAGCTTGTCCCCCTTGAATTGAATGAATCGCTGTGTTAATCCTTTTACATGATAAAATATTTACATCAAGTTAAAATATCACAAATGACCACAATAGCATGAGTTTGTAGTTAGGGTCACTTAGGTTAATAGAATACTAATCCTACAGACCTGATGTCAAGGGTGTTCATATTTAATTCAAATGTTAACACCGATTGATGCCGAAAATGGCAAGACAGTGTTCTGGACAGTATTGAAGTGCATAAGAAGTTCTCCCCTTTGAGAGCATCAAAGATAACTGAGTAAAGATAAAGTTCTCAAAGACGGGCAAGGAGAACCTAAATAATAGATAACAATGAAAGAGAGAGATTTGAAGAAGAAATAATCTTTATGGGATCACCGTTGCCAATTTGAAAAGGCATTATGTGGTCTATAAGTTAAAAGAAAATATATATTGGTTATCCTGAGGCCTCAAAATTAGTCTGCATATGGAAACAAAAGCCTAATTTGAGAAAGGAACATATTGCGTGAAAAGGATTTTTCCTTTCCTCTCAATTCTAGGAGAGATCTCATTCCGGATTGAGTTTGGGTATATTCCTTTCATATCTATTTCCATTTTACTTGGATCATTTACTCCTCCTTCTATAAGGCGATTTTAAGTAGTATTAGATTTGACGAGAATTATGATTTGGAACTGTGACAGTTATAAGTATGAGAATTATCTGGTCACGTCCAAGCCTATATGTTGTTTATTGCATGGCAAGCTCAATTGACAGGGTGAGACTGTTGCAAAGAATTAAATTAAAGCATACAGAACGCTTTTAGACCGGGGCATAATTCAAAAGGTAAAGCTCATATGAGTAAGTTTTACGTGCAGAGAGAGAGAGAGAGAGAGAGAGAGAGAGAGAGAGAGAGAGAGAGAGAGAGAGAGAGAGAGAGAGATTCATGTTTTACGTTGCTCAGGTTGCTAATGGATATATGATGGCGATGTTATCGTTACATCGCGCGAGATTTGATCATATTGTAACACCAGATAATCTTAGATATAGAAGATTATTTTGGACCCCATGTTATAGGATTACTAGATCTTTTTCATGATCCATTGCTCGTTATGATATACCAAAACGAGTATCACTAATATGCATAGCCCTCACTTATACAAAAACATACCAAATACAGAAATTGATATATTGAAATATAAACTTTCCAAAGTCACATTTGATTCTTCTGTGATGCATCTAAGTTTAGATGCACTGTTAAAAAAGCGTAATTTTAATCGGAAAGTCTCCGTAAAAAATATATTTTTCTCCGCCGTATTTCATTAAAATATAGGTGACCGCAATTGTACTATACTTTATCTTTTACGAGTTTGTGACCGTGATATCACTGCTTTACGTCAATATATCCGTTTTTAAAACGGTAAAAATCGAAATGTTGCTCGGCATTTACTGTTTTTTAATGCAATTTTTAACAGTGTAAACCATGCCCTTCAATTAAATGTCCTTGGACCACCATGTCTTTGCTATCGTGTACGCGTCTTAACTAGCTTGTAAAACATAACAAATGGAATTGGT
>NC_090725.1:93377525-93390025 GCF_036898095.1 Palaemon carinicauda | reverse complement strand
GCACCGAATGTGAAATGCATGCTAGAATTTGCCGAGGATAAATATTGAGTTGCGATATTTAGCTATGTTTTTTTATCAATCGAATGAAGCACAGTAAAATGATAATCATTAAATTAGAGTGCTGGTTTGTTGTATTTATTCAGCGGTTTTACTTCACTTGAGCCTATTTTTCACTATCCCCTCCAAACTTCGGTTCACTTTTTGTTACAGGAGGTATAGAGAAATCAATTTATTGGCTCAAAATTGTAGTTCCTTAGAGATGATGATGTAGCATTTAATAAATTTTGAAATATCTTTGACTTGTTATATCAACACAATGCATCAAACGCTTTGAAGTAAACTAGTTTTTTTGCTAGGTAAAAAAAAATGCAATCATTTTATAGTACACTGGTTTGTAGTAGTTACAATAAAGATATAACATATTTTTATAATTTTATACATTGGCCTCGTTTGTACATAGCTTTATTTATAGATAATTTTGTTATAATCACTGAGAAAGAAATTCGATAGATTTTTTTTTTTTTTTTTTTTTTTTTTTTTTTTTAATCCAGGAACCGAATTGACATTGAACTTTTCAAACGTTATTATTTTATACAAGTGCTCACGGCATCGTTACAACTTTATACTTTGATTCCTCTGAGAATTTCAGGCTTCTTTTACGTAATGGCATGAATCATCTCCCCTTAATTTAGCACCTTCATGAAATGCCACATAGTTATTTTAGTTAATACAGGAAAAATTCTCGAGAATAAAGAGAACACTAGGTACAGTTGCACACAGGAAATCCTGGCACACCTTGCACTGTCATACCCTTACTGCGTGGCGAGTAACCAAACAGATGCTGAGTTTAAGGAGAAATGGCACGGGTGGTGGGTGCGGCTAAATATGGGAATTCACCGCGCAGTAAAGGTATGATAGGGTGCTAGGAATTCCCGCATCCTGCTGTACATACTGTATATGCTTCTTTCTTAATCACTTGATCTCCTGCCCTCCCCTCTCTCTCTCTCTCTCTCTCTCTCTCTCTCTCTCTCTCTCTCTCTCTCTCTCTCTCTCTCTCTCTCTCTCTCTCAACTATGGTTTGATTATTAAGCTGGCTTATTTGCCATTTTTTACGGAGTGGCCGAAGTCAATTTGTCCGAACCTAGTAGTTGTATGGTCATACAATTATAGAATTGACAACAATAGTGAGGAGACAACTCAGTATACGTAACGATACATCTATTCCAACTTTAGTAATATAAATATCAAGAAATTAGATCACAGATGAGTAATTTCTAATTTTAGGATACTCCCCAAAGTCGTAAATCACTTTCACACTTTCAGACGAATGAATTTTAATGTTTGTTTTCTAGCAATGTATTTAGCGCCAATCGTAAAAGTTCTATTACAAAATTAGTTGAAATACGTTTGTATTACATTCTGAAAGTTGACAAGTGCTCAAGAACAAAAAGTGATTGGGAATAATTCTACTTGGCTGGGATGTTGGGAGGTGAATTGTGAGAGGAGAATCAGTGAGTTGAATATTCTTCAACCTTATATGGCTTTTGAGATGGGTTCACTGGAAAAAGCAATGTATGGAGGCAGGTTTGAAAATTTCGACTTACAATCAGTAAAATGAAAATTGAATAGTGTAGCTTAGTAAGGAGAAAAAAGTATACTTGAATATAAATTTATATCTGCCAGGTGATATTTTCTTGTATATAACATTTTTGTATACATTTGCGAATACTCTGTTAAGAATATCAATCGAACAATGTGATGTAAAAGATTAAAGAGAATTATATCTGCCAAAAAGCATCTAAGCTATTTCCTGACAATACGAGTACATGGCAATCTTTAGTTAACAATGAATGTTCCTCCCACAAATCCACCTCCTAATTTCCTCGCCATGCTCATTTCCCCAAAAATCTTCTTCTTATAAATTTTCAGAGCATATTACAAATGCCTTATAAGGATATTGGTAAAAGTACATTGCTGCAGGTAAACTTTACAATTCACACGTCGGACATCTTTGGGGGTAACTACGACCTCGGCAGTGGTTGTCTATTATTTAACAGTTCTTTGCCTACCAAGGATTCTCATTTGTTCCGATAAGAGATACTTACCTCGAACTACTTTCATAGGAGGACTGGTATAAAACCACTCCGCTCCGACCAAAATGATTCAATTCCCACTCCCATAATGCCCGGCCGAGACCCGGCCGCCATCTTGACCTCAGGTCCTCAGTTCTCGCTGGTCGGTCACTACATTCACACGTCCTGTCCTCACTCCCGCTCTGACCCTGACCTCGTGGTTCCCATGTGGTCTCCTCGTGTTCCCTGTGTTCCCTTGTGTTTTCCATTGTCCTTTCTTTCCCTGTGTGTATCATTGCCCTGTGTGTATCATTGCCCTGTGATGGAGGCTCATCATCGTTGCCCTGGGCCTTCTGCGGAGAAAGCGCATGGCGCTTTTTTGTCCAAGGAAGAGGTTGACCCGCATACTCCTTGTTCCACGTGTTGGGGATAAAGGTGTGCGAAGAAAGCTTGTTGCCCTGAATGCATCGTTTGGCCCGACTGGCAATGGAAGTTAGTCAGGATGGAGAAGAAGAAGGCTAAGAAGGAGAAACGTGCTAAGTCGAGGGAAACGTCGGTAGAGTCGTCCTCTGCCAGGACAACTCCTGTACAGGTGAAGTACTCAAGGTCATCCCATAGTGGGGACGTAGTTGAGTCTGGCCGGACCTCAACCGATTGTTGAGCCCGTTGTTTCGTGGGGTGAGGCCCCTGTGGCTGATCGCTTGTTATTGTCTTTGTGGGTGTGCTTGCCCCTTGTGGGTACCCCCTCCATGGAGGAGTTTGTAGGTCAAATTCGTGGTGCGGAGGTGCCCTCCTTGGTAGCAGTTCCGGCCGTAACCCCGGTAACCGAACTGCCTTCTCTGTGTCGTACCAGGTCCGTCATCGGGAACGTGCGATCCATATCATGGGCGTTGTGTGACGGGCTCTTTCGATGTTGATCCGCCGCCGTGGTTGGCCGTGCCAAGGACCCCCGGGTAGTTCGCCGAGAGACGTCGAGCAGCCTTGGGATGAAGGAGACCTCGGAGTGCGATGCACCCACCCCGAACCGTCTCCCTCGGTCGGGTCGTCAAGCCCATGGTGAGGAAGACCAGGTCAGTGACCCCTCGTGACGACAAACTCACAAAAGAAGAGAGCCAAGTGTTCTCCTTCTTCCCCCGACGGAGACCGATCTTTGGACGGGACCTCCTCGAAGAGTTCCTCCTCCCGCATGAGAAGAAGGCACAGGGGAGCAAGAAGAACCGTTCGCGGTCTTCCTCGAGGTACTCTAGAAATATTCTAGGTCGTCCTGGAGGTGGCACAGGCGCTGCAGGAGCAGCAGCAGGAGGAACAGGCGGCATCGCAGACATGGCACTTCCCATTCACCAAGGAAGGCCGGTAGTGGTCCCCCCGTTCCCACTGCACCAAGGGCTGCCCATGGGACGGGGGTCCCCGAGGAGAGCGGGGCCCGTGGTCTACTCCTGGGGCTCTCCAGCCTATCCATCGGCCGCCAGCCCAGCGGCAGGCCCTGTACAGAAGGCTCCGTGCGGCAGGCCCAGTACGGCTGGCCCCGTGCGGCCAAGAATGGGTAGGAGTCCCCCAGTAATCCCGCAGAGGGAGCCTAGAGGTGGGAGCTCCCCAGGCATGGTGAGGCCCCATTCGAGTGAGGTTGGCTCCTCCCCCCCCCCCCCCCCCCCCCCCGCAAGAGGCGCTCCTCGATACGGGTCTCCCCGGTGGGGTGGAACCCTCGGCTACCCCCGTAGGTTTGATGAGTGAGGCCAACCGTCCACTGCAGCACGGGCTGCTTGTGGGATGGGGGTCCCCGAGAGGAGAGAGGAGCGCATTGTCGACTCCCGGGGGCTCTCCGGCCGGTCCATCGGCCTCCCTCCCAGCGGCAGGCCCCGTGCTGCCGAAAGTGGGTAAGGGTCCCCCAGTGACCCTGCAGCGGGAGCCTAGGGGGGTGACTTCCCCAGGTGTGGTGAGGCCCCGTTCGAGTGAAGCGGGCAAGACCATGCGGTTCCCCCCCCCCAGAGGCTCTCCTCGATATGGGTCTCACCACTTGAATGGAGCCCTCGGCTAACCCCACAGGTTCAACGGGGATCTGGTGTTGCCAGACACAACACTGGAGGAAGCGTCGATGTTCGGGAGGGTCCTACCCTGGATCTGGGACCTGAACAACCTGAGTGAGCCGGAAGAGCCCAAGGATCTGAACTTTGCCACAGTGGTGGACAGGGCCGTGGGGATAGTGCCTAAGGAGGCCAGGCCTTCTCGTTGCAGGAGACCCTGTCGATGGAGGCCTCCGCTTGGTCCCTGTCCCAGGCCATGCCACTTTTCACACCAGCCACGATCTCTCCAACGAAGCAGGCCTGAACCTCTTTCGAGAGCTTCTCCGGTCCGAGACCAAAGCTATTAAGTTGGCTCAAGAATCCCGGATAGAGACCCCAGGTTGCTTAAGAACTCCCCAGTGGAAGGGGAAGGTCTGTTTCCAGAGAACCTGGTGGAGCAGACGATGGAGAGACTCGTGAAGGAAGGCAGGTCCTGGGATTCCTCCCACCAGCCCTCCTTCAAGGCCCCTCAAGGATTCTCGGGTCCCTTCAAGTCCAGGTCCTCTTCCTCCAGGAGAGCCAGAGGAGCCCGGGTCCCTAGGAGGAAGTAGGGCGAGAGGCCCCGCCTTCCACTATCCCCGCCACCGGTGGAGGGATGCCTCCAAAACATTGGCAAAGTTGGGAGAATTCCGGAACCGACCTATGGGCAGGGCGTGTTCTGAAGGAAGACTACCGAGTCCCCTTCATGGACGAGACCCCTCCCCTGGTAAGGGACCCTGGGGCGGACACCTTGCATCCTGAGACTACTCCCACAAGGAAGTCCTCCAGGCGGAGATCTCCGGCATGTTGCTCAAGGGCTCCCTCCAACCGGTGTCAGTCAACTCCCCGGCCTTCTACGGCAGACTCTTCCTAGTCCAGAATTCCTCGGGGTTGGAGGGTCGTGACAGACCTCTCGGCCCTGAACAAGTCTATCAAGGCTGAAGTGGGGTCAGGTAACTTACCAATTCACCACCCTATGCTTCGGCCTATCCACGGCCCCTCAGGTTTTCACAAGAGTGTTCTCCCTGGTGTCGGAGTGGGCGCACAGATGCAACTTCCGACTCCTGCCTTACCTAGACGATTGATTGCTGCTTTTAGTGTCAGAAGGATTCTTGGAGCAGCAACGGGACATTCTATTAGCCTTCTGTGAGGAGCTGGGTATTGTGGTAAATATGGAGAAATCCCAGCTGACACCAGTAAGAAGGACGGTATACTTGGGGATGAAGCTGGACACGACATTGGAGAGGGCCTTCCCCTTCGAGGAGTGCATCAGGAACCTCAGGGAGATTTCCAGGCCATTCCTCCAGGGCCTTCCTATGAGGGCCAAGGACTGGCAGAGGCTACTGGGTCACCTGGCCTCCCTAGAGAAACTGGTCCTTCAGGGCAGGATCAAACTGAAGCCCCTTCATTGGAACGTAAAGGATCACTGGTGCCAGGCCGGTTCTCCCACTCAGGTGGTCCCACTGTCCCCCGATGGGACAGTGGCCCTACAGTGGCGGTCTCTGCTGGAGAACTCCAGGCGGGGCACCCCGCTGACAGATTCCCCCCTGGAGACGTTGCTCTTCACTGATGCCTCCAAGGAGGGTTGGGGCGCCCATTTGGCCTCTCACACAGCCCAAGGCCAATGGTCGCAGGCAGAGAGAGCTCTCCATATCAACGTCCTGGAGATCTTGGCCATTCAGAGGACCCTTTCAATCTTTGAAGTGGAGCTAGAGGGCATGACGGTAGCCCTGATGTGCGACAACGCCACAGTGGTGGCGTATGTCAAGAAACAGGGAGGCCTTCACTCCAGGGAGTCCTGCCTAATAACAGAAAATATCCTGGAATGGGGCAAGAGGAGACACAGACTTCACGGCTCGGTTCATTCTGGGAAATCGAAACGTCATAGCGGACAGTCTTAGCAGGAAGGGCCAGGTCCTAAGCGCCGAATGGTCCCTGAACGTGAAGCTCCCGGTCTACTGCTCCCCGGTACCAGACCCAGGGGCGAGATGGAAGATGCGTTTCAGCACTCCTGGGACAACATGTGCATCTACCCCTTCCCACCCTTCAGGGTCCTCAGGAAGTTGTTGAACAGGCTCCTCCGGTCCAGGGGCACGAGGATGATCCTCATGGCTCCGTGGTGGCCGGAGAGGGAGTAGTTCGTAGACCCTCCGGCTCTAGAGTCATATCCCCCGTGGCCTCTTCCTCTAAGAGAAGACCTCCTGTGTCAGTCGCACTTCCTAAGGTTCTACGAAAGCCTGCAGGTGCTCTCCCTTCACGCATGGCGACTATCGAATGCCTGCTGAAGAGAGATGGTTTCTTGGGTTCAGCGGCCTCCTACATTGCGGGTTATTTGTGGAAATCCTCTGCCGCTGTGTATCAGGTGCAAATGGTGTAGGAATAAGGGAGTGAAGCCCCTGGAGGCTTCCATCCCCCTGATGGCAGACTACCTAATCTTCCTGAGGATGGAGAAGAAGGTCTTGGTACCAGCAGTCAAAGGAGCTAGGGCTGCCCTGGGGCAGGTCTTCAAGCTGAAAGGCCTGGACTTAGGTGCCTCAGATCAGTTATCCATGCAGATCCGCAACTTCGAGCAGTCATGCCCCCCGCAAGCCACCAGGGTCCCCGCTTGGAATGTCGCCAGGGTCCTGAACTCCCTGAAGAGATCCCCTTCGAGCCCCTGAATGATATTTTGGACAGGAAGCTCTCGTTGAAGACAGTCTTCTTGTTGGCCTTGGCATCCTCCAAGAGGGCGAGCGAACTGCACGGACTCTCCAGCAAGGTCTCCCACTCCAAAAGGTGGAAAACCTCTCGTTTAGATTCTCTCTGTTCTTCGTGGCCAAGACGCAGAACCGCTCGGTTGTGGATTGAAGGTTCGAGGAGTTCTCTGTTCCAGCAATAGCCTCCTCGGGGGACCCAGAAGACTTACTCCTATGCCCGGTAAGAGCAGTCAGGAAGTACTTGAGTAGAACAGCCAGGTACTGCCCGGGTCTCGCCTCCCTCTTCATCTCTACGGGCCTGGTCAAGAAGGCAGTGTCGAGGAATACGGTCTCCTTTTGGTTGCAAGAGGTCATTAGGAGGGCTTATGAGACTTCCAGAGTGCTTCCCCCCCCCCAAGGACACTAAGCCTCACGACATCAGGGCCCTGGGTACTTCCTTGGCCTTCTCCAAGAACATGGCAGTTTCTCAGATCTTAAAGGCCAGAGTCTGGAAGGGTCATTCTACTTTCACAGCCCATTACTTAAAGCACGTTACGAGGAGGACGTTAGATACCTTCTCGTTAGGTTCTATGAAGTCAGGTCTTCAGCAGGTGTGAAGGTCCCACAAGTTTCCGTCGCGATAGGGTTAGTGATGCTCACACGTTTCCCCTATCCTTCCTGAACCTCTCCTTCCTATTCCCCTCCCCTGCATTCCCTGTGCCCTTAGAGCGGGAGGAACGAATGTGAGTTTGAATAGGTGAGTTATCAATTGATTGCTAGGTGTATTATTAATATGTGGTATATGATTCTCATTCCCTCCCCCCCCCCCCCCGGGTATGCCCATCCGTCTACCATGGGGCTTCTTGCCCCTGAGGTCAGGGTGGCCCTGGTCCCAGTTCACCCTCTCCTCCCAAGTCTGAGTCTCCTATGAAAGTAGTTCGAGGTAAGTATCTCTTGTCGGAACAAATCAAGAAATTTTAAGTAATTTTTATTTTTCCTAACGATACTTACCTCGAATTACTTTCGGATTATGGCCCTCCCGTCCATCCCCTAGTGAACTGGCACTCAGAGGGTGGACGAAGGTTGGAGCGAGAACTGAGGACCTGAGGTAAAGATGGCGGCCCGGTCCCGGCCGGGCATTGTGAGGGTGGGAATTGAATCATTTTGGTCGGAGTGGAGTGGTATTATATCAGTCCTCCTATGAAAGTAGTTCGAGGTAAGTATCGTTAGGAAAAATAGAAATTACTTAAAATTTCTGATTTTTTAATAATTTATTTACTTCAGTTTGTAATTGTTATTTTTTTTTATATACTATGCTGTAACCTCACTTTTAAAAGATGTATTGACAATTCTCTAACAATATAAGCATAAAACACTTGAGTTGGGCAAATTCATTTTCAACCAATCAGTAGTAATCACTGAAGTGCAAATTTCCCAGTTTAAGAAAATCGACAATAATTTTCACTGAACATGTGAATTGGACATCTCAGAAATATTAGTGTGTGTTTAGGAACTAAGCCATCCAGATGATTGTACCCTAAAGAAGTGTATATTGCAATGAACGAAATCGCTAGACACTGAAATATTTCATTATTTCCTGCTGCTCTCTCTCTCTCTCTCTCTCTCTCTCTCTCTCTCTCTCTCTCTCTCTCTCTCTCTCTCTCTCTCTCTCTATATATATATATATATATATATATGGTAATCTTCTGTTAACATTGACTGTTCCTCCCACAAATCCACCTCCTAATTTAATCGCCACGCCCATTTCCCCAAACTAAGCCATCCAGATGATTAGACCCTGAAGAAGTGTATATTGCAATGCACAAAAGCGCTAGATACTGAAATATTTCATTATTTCCAGCTGCTCTCTCTCTCTCTCTCTCTCTCTCTCTCTCTCTCTCTCTCTCTCTCTCTCTCTCTCTCTCTCTCTCTCTCTCTCTCTCTCTCTCTATATATATATATATATATATATATATATATATATATATATATATATATATATATATATATATATATATATATATATATATATATATATATATATATATATATATATATATATATATATATATACACACACATATATATATATATATATATATATATATATATATATATATATATATATATATATATATATATATATCTCGCCATGGTCAGCAAAGCTGTATTAGTTAGCGCCTTCCATAGTTTTCTGTGCTGTGAGCGATCAGGCTAAAGTCACTCATTATCATCAATCCTCAATGGCCAGAGTGTGTTAAATGGCATTTGTCCTGTACTGGAGATATATATATATATATATATATATATATATATATATATATATATATATATATATATATATATATATATATATATATATATATATATATATATATATAGATTGTGTAAGTATATATAGTACCCCTCTCTGCGTGGGGATAGCTTAACGTGGTGAAAAAGATTGTGTATCGCCATGATCAGCAATGCTGTACTCTTTAGGCCACCCATTCTAGGGCGGTTTGCTGTCAGCGATCAGACCAAAATCTCCCACCATCAGCAATCTGCTTTGGCCACCGTGGTGATAAAAACTGGCCAAACTCAAGACAGGCATGGCCAATGTATTGATGTTTATTGGAAATAGAAAAAAAAAGTCTTTAGTACATTATTTTGTATGGAGTACTTTTATTTTTTTGGTATATTGTTTGTGAGAGTATGTAACTGAAGTAGCACCGACAAGACAAAGGAAAAAAGTAAATAGTAGTAGGAGAATTAGGCTAGATCGGTTGTATTCTGACAGTTCCTTTTTACATGAACCTTGTTGGATATAGAATTGGATGAAAAGTAATAATAATATTAAGGTGGTTGTGGCCGATGTGGTAATGTTCCTTTGGTCACTTCAACATCACCATCCTTGTGAGCTAAGGAGAGGTACTTTGGGAGAGCCATTGCCTGGCCCTCCTTGGTCCTAGCTTGGGTGGAGAGGGGTCTTGGACGCTGATCATTTGTGTATATGGTCAGTCTCTAGAGCATTGTCTTGCTTGATAGGACAATGTCACTGTTCCTTGCCTCTGCCATTCATGAGCGACCTTTATACCTTTAAAGTGGTTATTTGTTACTCTCAGGTACGCCTGATGAATATGACAATGATGTTGCAAATATGCATGTTAGATATAAAATATCTGTGGATTTTCGTTAGAAAACAGATGGAAAGTGAAATATTGCGAGAAGAATGGACGTAGAAAGCTCTATTAATTTTTTATCTGCTGAAAACTAGATGGAATGTTCAGTCGTATAACAATAGAATGTTTCCCTTTGAGTTAATTAATAATTAAATGTTTTTGTATTAATCAGTCAATGAATAAGGATTATTGCAAGAATTTTTTTTTTTTTTTTTTTTTGCAGGTGCTCCAGTGGAGGCTCTCACCAGCAGCTAAGGTAAGTACAAATTATGGAAATTAAAGTTTATATTATGTTGCATGATTAGTCATTTTATTCTAATTAATGTAAGAATAAGGAGATTAAACTGTTTAGTTACCTTTTTTTTAAAACGTCTACGTGAAAGTTTGACGCTGCTTTATCCCATTCTATCTGCTTTATGCTATATTCTTAAAAATAGGGGAATTTTAAGCCAGTTAATATTAATTCAGTGATTTCGCACATCATGAAATTAGGTTGGGCGGTAAAACCTTTAGCATTTACTTCTGTTGCTTCAAACGTGGCAAATCGGTTTATATTTGTTTTGAAGAAAATGCCGTTTGATATAGCTTACAAATATTATGACCTTTTATTAGTATAATATTTTCACTTTTATAATATTAATGCTGATAAAATGTTTTCCTATTGATGTCGAAATTTCATATCAGTTCCACTAAACGTTAAATTTAATATCTTATAAATTTAAAGTTGTGAAATAGGTGTACTGCACATCTTCCTATTAGCTTAGTTTCGCTTCCGCTGTTGTTAAAACGGGCAGATATTGACAGCTTTACTCTTTTAAAATGTGGTAACTGTAATATGAGAACGGTGAGGACATCTTATTTTGATTTTATCCTGTCAAAATCTATCGCATTAGTTTTAGATTTCTACCGCTGTAACTGAAACCAAGTTTTAAACAAAACAGTTAAACACGAAATGTATCTCTTACTTTTTGTAATTTTTGTACTTTTCAGTTTTATTTTTGTATACTTACTGTTATATATTATACATTGAGTTTTATACTGTTTATGACTAGGTGAGAAATTTTGGTCGGAATTATTATTATTTAATAGTTTTTTTTTTTTTGTCGACTGTGGTACAAGAGTAATGTTTATATATATATATATATATATATATATATATATATATATATATATATATATATATATATATATATATATATATATATATATATATATATATATATATATATATATATGTATATATGTGTGTGTGTATATATACATATATATATATATTTTTTTTTGTCGTCGATGAGTGTGGCACCAGTTTGACATCACCTTTTACATCTTATCACTCAAACATCATGGATGATTTTTCACTTGCATCCAATCCACGAATCGGTTTCAAATTAATTTGATTTAATGTAAAGAATGATAATTCTGAAAAGGTTTTTTTTTTTTTATTATTGGGCTTATTACCATTACCAATTATTATGAAACGTGAAGATGATAACTTAAAGTGAGACAGAATGGAAAACTAGGTACGGATGTCTCGCGTCAAATAAGTCTGGTTTGTGGTTATAGTCTAGTTTTATGAAATAAAGTTTGGATAATAATTTACATGTAGGACATGAAATTTACGTCGATGCATTTTAATTTCTTAAAGCAGACCTGACTATAGTGACACCTGGTTCCTCGTTTAGAAATCATGTATGACATTAATGTTTCCGATCTACGGTATCATTCACATGTATGTATAATTGCATATACATATGCAAATATGCTTTTCTGTCACTTGTATGTGTGTTTTCTACACATGCATTGATTTTGCAAACATGTATGTATATATATCTATATGGATAGGGTTATGTATACGTATATGCAACAGTGTGTATATGCATTGATAAATAGGCGGTGTGTGCAAGTATGTGTATTGGCTTGTATGCATCATTGTATATGCATGTGCTGTACATATGTGTAGGTATATGTGTATGACTACATTTCAGTATATATAAGAATAATTTTTAAAAACTTTGAAATAATTTAATATTAATATAATTAGATTGTAGGTATCTATCGGAAAGCCTAGAATAAAAAAAAACACCTGACATCAGAAATGCGTCTTTAAACACCATGTATGACTTAATGGATATGAGTTCTGCTCTCGAAAATTCTTTGGAGCTTAGGTCCTCCCAGGTAGCGGGGTTTTTTATGTGATGTTCTACAAATGTTTGTATGTATGTTTATACTCTTACTGCACCATGTGTATTGTAAAATTATCTCAATAGGTCAGTCCTCCAGAAAAAGTAAGACGAAATTAGTCGGGATTCTGTGTATATTATCATATTGCATCTGAGCATGACATTTCCTTACGAGATTTGGGCATATATGGTAACACACACACATACTCACACACACACGCACACACACACACATACTCGCACACACACGCACACACACACACACACACACATATATATATATATATATATATATATATATATATATATATATATATATTTATTTCAACCGCAATGGCGTTATTGTCGTAATCTACCTTTGGTAGTATATCCA
>NC_090725.1:93357525-93372525 GCF_036898095.1 Palaemon carinicauda | reverse complement strand
ACCGCCCAAAGACTATGATATCGGACTGGCGGGGATTTGAACCCTCGTCCAGGATATCTGTATGCCAGTGACCATACCATTCCGCCACGAAGAAAGATATATATATATATATATATATATATATATATATATATATATATATATATATATATATATATATATATATATATATATATATATAACCACGAATTATTATCGTTAATTTAACATTCGTTTGGAGAAATAACTATTGTAGTACTACAATTGACAGACATATCGAATTGGATATGACAGCTATGTTCCCCCAGACAGTAAAAATAGCAAATTTTAGGAATTGGAAATTCCTGTTTCATCGTAGTCGGTATAATTCGATTACATAATTCAATACATAATGAACTGTCCTGTTTATGGCGAGGTCACTGTTTCTGAAACAAGAACAGATATATGTCCCGGATATAAGTGACCTGCTGCTTTGTAAGTTGCAAGAGTAGTTTCATTGTGAAGAGATCTCACTGACCCAAAGAACTTGGTTAGGAATTAGGAGATTGGAGCTTTTTTTTTTTTTTTTTTTTTTTTTTTTTTAATGCCAATGAAAATTGAGCACTTAATGTTGTTGTCTATTATAGGACTATTGTCGTAAGAAGAAGGTGTAACATTCAGGTACACTGAAACCTGTGGATTACTTCTATATAGTTATTGTAATTTACAAATTATATTATTGATTTCTAAATATTTTGAATTAAAGGAGAAATAACTTTCCTAAGATATAAAATCTAATCCCATCACTAAGCTTTTTAAATCATTTTTATCGCCGCAGTGCCCACTTGTGAACTGGTAATGATGGGGGTACTTATGCCACGGAAATAATTTTGTCGGTATTTACACAAAGCAAAATATAAATTCTATGAAATTTTATGACCATGTCATTATATGTACATAAGATATTTGATATATGCTATCACAAAAATGCCAACCAATAATGATTTTATATAATCTATGCAACTATATTGCAGTAAAACATTGGAAAGCAACCTGTTTTATTTCCCGTGTACATATTCCTCACCAAGGTAAAATATTCCGTTTTATATTTTGATACGATGCTAAATATTTCATATATAATCTAATGATAGACTTAACATTAACGACTGAAAGAGAATAAAGTAGTGCTTCACCAAACATCTAAAGAAAAACGCACTACTAGCAAAGGTAGAAAGGGTCAAGTTATACTATGAAAATAGGTTACGCTTCTTGCAATATTACGTCACACATTTGGGCACGAGTATCACGTACCCCAATGTCAATTGCATTCTTACGGGGCATAGGCTATTTATGGTGTTGACGTAATTGCTGACGATATCGCTATCTGATAATGGGATTACTGTAAAATTAGCCTTTTTTCTTTACTGACAATAGCTAAGAATCTGGGGTTTACAAGAAGTTTGCTTCCTTTTAAGAATAGAAGTGGAAGAGGAGTAAACTATTATAACCATGATTAGGTAATTGGTTGGATGTATGTGTATGATGATATACAATAGAATACATACATACATACATACATACAGAAACACACAAATATATATATATATATATATATATATATATATATATATATATATATATATATATATATATATATATATATATATATGTGTGTGTGTATGTATTTATTTATATATATATATATATATATATATATATATATATATATATATATATATATGTGTGTGTGTGTGTGTGTGTGTGTGTATATATATATATGATAATCTTGCACATTTATACGTGTTTTCCTATATATTCATATCATATGAGCCATATATACCTTTTAGTTTCTGGATCCTCTCAACCTCGGGATCAGAGACCCAAGGGGGAATCAACTTTACGATAATAGTTTCTGGTTAGTCAGGGAATTGAACCCTGTCCCAAGAAACTGAGGTTCCAGTGATTTTAACCAGCAAGCTACACAGAGATAAAAGGTGATTACAATTCTCCCGTACATATCCCTGTCCAATTCAAGTTTTCTGTTCTTACAATCGAAATCATCTCATCTCCACTATTATAGCTTGGTTATAAATGAAAAACACGTATGCACAAAATTATCATTATTCGTAGCCTAGAGGTGTGTGTGTGTGTATATATATATATATATATATATATATATATATATATATATATATATATATATATATATATATATATATATATATATATATATATATATATATATATATATATATATATATATATAACGATTGTCTCCCTGGTCTGGGCACTAAAAATATATTATACTATGACTCGTGACTGGGAACCAAACATATAATATAATATATACTACGACTGGCAAGTTAATCAACCTCTCGAATTCCAAACTCACTTGTTTGCTTTTACATTAAAGTAACGCTGTTACATTTTAAAATATTAATATTAATACACAGATACTGAGACAGTTAAATAACTTCCAGAATACAATATATAAAACACTGAATATCCAGATGTCTCTTAAGTACACTCAAAACTAAACTGGGTAATTACCGTTAATGGTGATTGGAATGATAGACTCTTTACAAAAATGAATATATTTTATATAAATTACAACACTTTGAAAAAAAATTTACATAAAAACGAAATGAATCATTTGAAAAAATTAACACTGAACAAAACCTAGATTAAGACAAAAATGATACGATCTGATAATTATATAATGACTTTAAATGTTAAAGCAGAATAAACCTTAGACTAAGACAAAAAAAAAAGCTGCAATGAAAATGATACAAAAGCTTAAAGTTAAATCTGAATAATACAACATTCAAGTTTGACACTTAATGTGAAATAAATAACCAGATCACAATGAAAATTCCTAACCTTCCTATATGGCCAGTTAGAAAAACCTTACACAATGCCAACACCCGCCCTAATACAATGAATTCAAAATCACCGCTTCTTTTCCTACAGAGTCACTTAGGAGAGGACACACTATATGTACTGAACACTTGTAAAACAATACTCTGAGCTGTGTGCGAGAGGGAGAGAGAGGGAGTTGTCTGTCTTAAGGCTGTAATTTCTCTATCTGTCTCTGTAACCTTGGTATCGTCTTTTATATAAAACTTAACTGCTTCCAGAAACTTCCTAACGAACTTGGAAGCGTGGTGGGCCGAGCAAAATGAGTCAGAGTTACCAAGTATCACTCTCTCAGTCAGCTAGCTCCGCCCACCCTTTGTCCCCGAAATAAAAAAACGATAACATCCTAACCCTATGTCCTTCCTATCCCTATGTCCTTCTGGAAATTTCCAAAGCACATGTACAGAATTTTCCAAAGCACATGTTACTGAGCATTCTCTCTCAAACATGATGCAATTCCTCATAAAATATAAAAGAACATTACATAAGCCCTTGTTCATATCGTGTATGATCAAATAACACTCTGAAATAGGTTACGTAAGACTTCGTAACAAAATTACGTGAAATAAAAAGTTAATTCTCAAAGATACCATAAATTTACATATACTAACTTGAATAAACAATACAATGAAATTCACGACGAAAGTCTTATGTAATTTACATAAAATACTTACAACTACATGAGAGGAGCTCATTTTAAGAGCTGGCTATTCGTCTCTTCAACGCATATATGAAAACAATATGAAATATAAATAAAATCATTAATAAACTGTATTTACTCTACACTAGACCAACTTCGTAAGAATATATACATATATATATATATATGTGTATATATATAAATATATATATATATATATATATATATATATATATATATATATATATATATATATATATATATATATATATATATATATATATATATATATATATATATATATATATAATGTATATGTATACATACGTTTGTGTGTGTATATATAAACACATACAGTATATGTACATAGGTATGTAATAATAGGTATGTAAATATATACAATTATATCTTCAAGTAACATTTAGCTCCTTTACTTAAGGAGATGACCATTTAACCCTTCTTATCAAGTCTATGCTTCGCCAGAGCCTTGTTACCATCCATGACTTACCGTTATCCTGGACAGCAGTTCCATTGGAAGGGTATAACCTGGTGTACACCTCCTTCTTGATTTATTCATTTATTTGGTATTAGCCATATTTCAAATTATGCATTTTTATTTAAGTTTATGTATGCCAATCTTTCATTGTTACTGATTGCATGTAAGTCTCTCTCGTTGTAATCTTCTATGGAAGTGAAGCGTGAATGTTAGATGCAAAATAATGAAAAGACCTTGAGATAAACTATTTACATGATTTATGTGACATGAATAGAATTATGATGGAGAAAATTACGTAAGTATTTGGCGAAGTGAAATCTATGCATAGGTTAGAAGATGGATCATAGGTTTTATTTATAGCTATTTTGTTTCTGTGGAAAGATTGAGTGACGTAGATTCACGAAAGGAAAATGTACGTATCAGAAGATAGTGCCCACTAAACTAGATTTCATCCAATTTAGAAGTGTTTGGAGCTGTGAATGGTGGGTGCATTAGAAGTAGTACTGGTGAGGCGTAATGCACGGCTCATGGTGGAAAAGTTTCCAGTATTTAAAGTATTAATGTGGCAGTCATTGGTTGTGTTCTTCCTGTCGCTGTCATTTTTTTTTCAATACTGTTAGGTGAGAAGTTTAAGGCCTTTAGGAATATAACGTGAGATGATTATATGCTCTCCATGGATAAGGATTATAATTAAAGCAATTCATTCCAGAATTAGTCCTAATTAAATTCATATTGTAAGTCCATGATACCTTCTAGCTATTTAAGTCATTCTTTGATTAGATCAAATCTAAAATATTTAAAGTTAGATTATTGTAAAGAAAAACTTGAGATTATTTTGCCATATGGATAAAAACGATTATATTTTTGAAAAGTTAATCTGTTAGATTGCTGTATTGTGGGGATAATTTTAGCCTTGTTGAGAAAGGGAGAACGTGAAGGAAAATTTCTTCTGTACCAAACATGTGGGTCTCACATTTCTTCCTCATTTTTCTCCATTTCTTTTTCCGGTGTTCCAATTGCCCGTCTTTATTTCTCTTTATGTCTATCTTCCATTACATTTATCCATTATATTTTGGTCTTTTTGTAAACTATATTTGACTTTTTTTTTTTCATATGATCATACTAGTTGCATCGATCCAGGATGTCTTAATTCTTTTTGCTCCTCATATTATTGCTGTTGTTGGTACAGCCATTGGGATTATTTTAAAGTTATCCTCACAAATACTAGTATTATTATTGTTATAATCAGGACTTCCTTCTCTTTATTCGTCGACCTCATTATATTTTCTTCGACTCGTGTTCTCAAGTTCCCTGTCATTCATATTCGTACTTCAATCCTCGTACTCTCCTTCCCTCCTCCTAAGCCCCCCCCCCCCCCCCTCTCTCTTATTTCTCTCTCTCCATCGACGTCGTAGTCGTCGTCCCCGATGACGTTTTTATGTCCGAGGGGTCTTGACGTTTCTGAGGCATGTGATGGGAGAGTTGTCATAAATTTCGACTTATCTAAAGTACCCCATTTTGGGCAGGCGTTCCTTTCTCTCTCTCTCTCTCTCTCTCTCTCTCTCTCTCTCTCTCTCTCTCTCTCTCTCTCTCTCTCTCTCTCTCTCTCTCTGATTTATTATTCAAGCTTTCAGGCACACGCTCCATCTGCATCTCTCTCACTCTCTAACTTTGGTTGAGAGCTTCAATTAACACACACACACACACACACACACACACACACACACACACACACACACACATATATATATATATATATATATATATATATATATACATACATACAATATATACATATATATATATATATATATATATATATATATATATATATGTATATATATATATATATATATATATATATATATATATATATATATATATATACATACATTATATGCATAAATGTAGATATATACATATAGATATATGTATATATACATATATATATGTATGTATATATACAGTATATATATATATATATATATATATATATATATATATATATATATATATATATATATTAGGAAAGAGAATACACTTGAAGATTAGATTATTAAGATATATATTTTTGTTTTTATTTTAACTAAATACCTCCCTTATCTGTAGATAGTTTTTCTATTAATTTCCCCTTTATAATGATCATTATTAGTAAACGTAATATTAGTAAAGTAATTCTATTTCTTGGTTTTCCTTGTGAGAAAACCTATTTGATTAAACTTTGATACTTGGTAATGGCCACGGAACGTTGGTGACATCATCCACTTCTTGAATGCAAGTTAAAAGCAATATCCTTTGTCTTGCTATCATTCTACCTTTCTATTTGCAGCTGCTCTTTGCCATTTCGAAATTCGCTTTTACTGGCTCTCTTCACGTTCCACCTAAGTTGCTCAGAACATTTCAACATTTGTTTTCTAATCCTTTCATTTCCCGTCTCTTCTGCTTTTGACATTTACTTCGAGGTATAACCAGTCTCATCATTTCCTTAGATACCAAGTGCTGGCGGATAATATTACGACGCGGCCAACCAAAGTTATTTCTTAATAGAATGTCGAAAGATTTTATTTAACAGTGTTTAATGGTGAAATAAAATGAGTAAATGAATCTAGTTAGATTACCCAGTTTTTCTCATGCAACCTCATGATGCTACTTCATGAGTGTAGTATATATATATATATATATATATATATATATATATATATATATATATATATATATATATATATATATATATATATATATACATATATATATATTATTATTATTATTATTATTATTATTATTATTATTATTATTATTATTATCATTATTACTAATACTACTTGCTAAGTTACAACCAGAGTTGGAAAATCGGAATGCTATAAGCCCGAGGGCTCCAACCGGTAATATACCCCAGTGAAGAAAGGAAATTACAAGTAATTAACAGCTAAAATCAAATATTTTAAGAATAGCAACATCTTCCAATTTTTTTTCACATATTAACAATGAAAATTAAAAAAAAAAAAAAAAAAAAACCAGGGGAAAAGAAATAAGATAGATTAGTGTACCCAAGTTTACCCTCAAGCTAAAGGAGAGAACTCTACCTCAGGACAATGAAAGACCATGGTACAGAATCTATGGCACTATCCCAGACCAGAGAACAATGGTTTGATTTTGGAGTGTCCTTCTCCTAGAAGAGCTGCTTACCATAGCTAGAGAATTAAGTCTCTTCTACCCTTACGAAGAGGAAATTAGCCACTGAATAATTATATTGCAGTAGTTAACCCCTTAAGCAAAGAAGAAATTTTTGGTAATCTCGGTGTTGTCAGGTGTATGAGGACAGAGGATAATATGTAAAAAATAGACCAGACTATTCAGTGTATGTGTAGGCAAAAGGAAAATGAGCCGTAACCCGAGTAGGATCGAATGTAGTACTGTCTGGCCAGTCAAAGAACCCAATAACTCTCTAGCAGTAGTATCTCAACGGGTGGCTGGTGCCACGGCAACCTACTACCTATATATATATATATATATATATATATATATATATATATATATATATATATATATATATATATATATATATATGTATATATATATTTATATATATATATATATTTATATATGTATATATATATATATATATATATATATATGTATATGTATATATATGTGTGTATATATATATATATATATATATATATATATATATATATATATATATATATATATATGTATGTATGTATAATTTAGGGACGTCTTAATAATTGTTGCATACGTCTTCTTCTTCTTCTTCTTCTTCTTCTTCTTCTTCTTCTTCTTCTTCTTCTTCTTCTTCTTCTTCTTCTTCTTCTTCTTCTTCTTATTATTATTATTATTATTATTAACTTTCACATAGTTATTGAATGTAGCAGTATATTATTAATGATGTCTGCCATTGCAGTGATCAACATTGCTACTTTTACAATCCGTCTCAACGTCCATCTACACAAGGTAAAATTGTATGCTGGTAATAGGAAGCAAATGCAATAAATTTCCTGCGAAGAGTTCACAATTGTTAAATATTTTGATAAATTAAAACTAATATCAGCTTGTTCTGTAAACAAAATGTGATAAATTCTATTGTTGGAAGGGAGCATAAACTAGAATAGGGGCATTTATGTGCCGTAGTAAGGGCAGACAAGTTGTGGAATGATCTTCGTAATCAGGTAGTTGAATCATTAGAACTTCAAAAGTTCATATATGCAGCAAATGTTTTCATGTTGAACCGGCTGACATAAGTCTTTTTATAGTCGATATATGAATTATCTGTTTTGATGTTGCTAATGTTTTTTAGAATATTTTAATGTTTCATTACTTTTTATACAGTTTTTTTGTTTCCTCGTTTCTTTTCCTCACTGTGCTATTTTTCCCTATTGGAGCCCTCGGGCTTATAGCATCTTGCTTTTCTATCTAGGGTTGTAGCTTGGCTAATGATAATAATAATAATAATAATAATAATAATAATAATAATAATAATAATAATAATAATAATAAAATGAAAGGTAGAAAAACTGCTTTGTGGAATAAATTAGGTGAGTACAGCGAGGTGATGGTAAGGAGATATTTCATTTAGTAAAAAGATATTCAAAAGAAATGAGAAAATATCGAAATGATATTGATCTCTATGTAATGAGAACAGGAGTAGTAAATTCTGTTTAGTAAATTGGACGTAAATTCCTGCGAAAAGTAACATGACCACAAGCATATGGTTTCCTTTCCTGAGGGATAAGGTCTCTTTCCTCCTCCTCCTCCTTTTCCTCCTGCTCTTGTTTTTCCTCCTTTTATCTCTTCCCACCTTCCAGTGTCCGCACTGTGAACTCTGCATTTAATTTATATTATTTATATTACTGTTCTAACGTAACATAAATGTATTCTTAGTACAATACATGTAAATCAAGTAAAATAAATATATATATCTTATGCTTTTCTAGAAAAACCCAAGAACTACATTCTTTTTGGTATTACAGATAGAAATAAATTTTCTAACTATCTCCAATGGCTGTCGGCTCAAAACTTTAATTAGGAAAATGTTATAATAATTCATCTTAAATGTGGAAATGCAGTTACTGTAAAGAGAATTTTCAAATAAAAACTATATCTAATTGAAATCTTTGCTGAACTTCGAGTAATAATGTGTATCGTAAGGAAATTTACTAGTTTGATATCGATGATCGAAATATAATTTTAAGTTATAATTGTTTGTTTCAATAAGTTTAGTATAATGACAGAATGATTGCGATATCTAAAGTTTACTTTTAATTCCTTTTTTACATAATATTTCTGTCATTACGATATGAATATTTTATTTTATTGGTAAATGTAATGTTGCATAATGAGAAGCCCCTTTTATTCTGTTATTCATATAACCAGAAATATTTTTCGATTTTATCTGTGTGATCAGCAACTAATAATTTTCAGTTGTAATGTTTACTTTGGACATGAAAACCTTTGGTCCCAACACCGATTGTTTTGGGACCCCTTTCGGCAAGATTTTATTCTTTGTTTAATATACGTTGTTAATTGCTTTCGAAAAGATAAAACGTACTAGACCGATACTCATCAGATACCTTTGGAAAATGTAAATTTTCATACGATAACTTTGAAAATTTTGTCCACAACGTCCTTGACTTGAGCTTCCATCTAATGATTTATTGCCAACATTTTACGAGATAAAGAAGACGCGAGCACTTGGGTTCATTATAATATTGAGAGTCAAAAGTCACATGAATAAGATTCCTCGTGCATTGAAGAAGTTTCATCTTTAAGTTGATCAGAGGAGAAAAGTCGCAAGTCATGGGTCACTGTGCCTCCATTTACTCTGACACCAAAACGTGACTTCTTCACTTCCTAGTACATCTAAATTGCTCTTTGCTAGGTCTTTTGTAAATAACGAAGTTTTATTTATTTATTTACATATTTGTTTGCTATAAGTTTGCGTGTCTAGTTTTTATTGTAAAATTTTTTATCAGTTACTCCCATATTGAAAACCAGGTGTTTATCAAATAAACCCACTAGTTAGACAACTAAAGTAAATACTTTCCCGATATACCTCATTAAATAGTCGTATGCATATAACTTTTTCACGCAACTTTAAAAGACCACTCATGAATGGCAGAGGCAAGGGACAGTGACAATGCCCTAGAGACTGACCATATATCCATAAATTCAGCGCCCAAGCCCCCTCTCCACCCAAGCTAGGACCAGAGAGAGCCAGAAAATGGCTGCTGATTATTCAGCAGGTGAACATATATAGGCTCCACCAAACCTCCCATCCTAGCTCACAAGAATGGTGAGGTTGCTGTCACTAAACTTTGAAACTTGAACGGGACTCGAACACCAGACTAGCAGACCGGGAGGCAGGGACGTTTACAATAAGGCACCACAACCGATGGAAATATATATTTTTTTCTTTTTTAAAGCTAGACATAGTATGACTCATCTTTTTAACTGAAAAAGTACTCCTGAAAGGGAGAGGTTGAAATACTGTATATGAAATTTTTAGTTTTTATAGACTAATTTCTAACAGACTACAACAACAGAACATCCATAACTGCTTCTTTGGTGAGGGTGACGACTCAGAAGTCAGAGTTTGTGGGTCACTGGCTCTGCTCTAACAATTAGATTCAATCATATTTCTTTGCTCCGTAGCCCTATAGCGACCATTTTTTCTACGGACAATTAGAGCGTTTTTATTCCAATGTATGAAAGAAATATGCAAAAATCTTTGTGCGATTACTAAACATAAAGGAGTTTAAATCGGAAAAAAATTATGAAAGAAAAATATGTAAAAAGAAATCCATAGAATGAGGGAAAAGTCATATTTGCCATCTTAGTAGAAAGTCCATTTTCTTTGTGTACAATGTGTGAATTCACTATTATTTCTCGATGGAGAAATTTCAGAATTAACGCATCATGAAGCCATTACTTAAACTCACAAACCACACTATAAATGAAAACACTTCAAATCCCCTTTTTGTGTTACTTGAAAATTACCTTGTGCTGTAGCTGTCTCATTCTATAACATTCTCTCTTTTCCACGTGAGTATTTCTCTGGGACACATCTCTTAATAAGAAATTCTTCTGGTGATACCCTTGTCAGCATCGCTTATGGATAGTGAGGGCTACGCGAAATGCCATCTATTTATACACTAGCTCAGATAAAGAGCCAAATAATGCAATTAATTCTTGAGCGATGCATTAGGTAAAACGACGAAGCAATTTCTTGAGAGAACGTACCCAATCATCCTTACTTGGGTTTTGCTTTTATGAAGAGACTGCTCCCAATATTGGCGATCTTCAAAGTTCTATTTTTACTACGAATAAATACAGTTTCTCTCTCTCTCTCTCTCTCTCTCTCTCTCTCTCTCTCTCTCTCTCTCTCTCTCTCTCTCTCTCTCTCTCTCTATTTTCTGAGGCTTCTTCATTTATGCTTTTGAAGAAAAACTCATTTTAGAGATATTATAAATTTCATTTTATAGTTTTTCATTCTTATAAGCGCCAAATATATTTCTCTCAATTTTTTTTTTTTTGAACTTTCACATTTTTTATTTGACATTATATATAAATTCGATGGATCTCTGATCACAAGAATAAATTGGTATGTTACTAACACAGAACCAATTTTATCACTCCCTCCCCCTCTCACTTCCCTCTACCTCTCTTCAAATATGCGAAGATATAATGAACTTGTTAGTTTACTTGTCTAAATGTCGTCGGTTATGTTTGTCTGTGCCACTATCCATGAGAAAAACTAATGGAGATAATTTCACTTAATTCTAATGCTGCTTTTCTTGTATAGCGAGCGATGCTTCTTGTTGTTTGTTTCTTGAGGATGTCCTTAATCTATAAGTACGATCTGCTTTTGCGTCTCTCTCTCTCTCTCTCTCTCTCTCTCTCTCTCTCTCTCTCTCTCTCTCTGTTTAGCTTTGATGCAACTGAATTGCAGTACGTCTTGAAATATTGCTTGTCAGTCGTGTTGTCGTTGTGTGTTTGTTCTTAGGTCAGCCTTAATAATGTATCAAGCCCCAAAATCTGCCTTCATGTACACGGAGAGAGAGAGAGAGAGAGAGAGAGAGAGAGAGAGAGAGAGAGAGAGAGAGAGAGATAATCTGCATATTTTTATATACATCAGTTTCACACATCTGGTGGTTGGCGATGATTACCTAGCTGCTATTATTATTATTATTATTATTATTATTATTATTATTATTATTATTATTATTATTATTAGTTAAACTACGTACCTACTTGGAAAAGCAAAGAAAATAAGGAAATAGATTATACAGTATACGAGAATTAATGGATATGAAATATATTAAGATCAGTAACAACGTTAAGATAAAAATGTCTTATAAAAACCATGAAGAGACTTTTGTTAGCTTGTTCAACATTAAAACATGATGCGAAGTTTGAGCTTCTGAAGTTCCAGTGATACAACCGCCATATTGGGAAGATCATTCCACAATCTGGTTCAGCTGAAAAAATACTTCTAGAATACCGAGTAATGTTGAGCCTTATGATGGAGAAGGCAACACTGTTAGAATTAACTGCATACCTAGTAAAGTTGGCTTCATTAATTCCGGTACACTTTAAGGGAAGGCAAAAAGACGTTAGTGTACTGGAATTAGTGAAGCCAACTGTACTAGTACAGGAAGGAACAGCCAGATTAATAAAAAATCTTAGGCATTATGCATAAATAAGTGACTGAACGACGGTGCCAGAAATAAAAAATTTAATAGTTCACAAGTTTTTTTCTCTCTTAAGCTGAGAGTCAGGAGCTAAAGACCAGACAGCAGAACAATTCTCAAAATAAGGTACAAGAAAGTATTTAAACCTTTCTTCTGAATAGATTGATCACAGCAAATCTTATAAGACTTTCTCAATAGAACTTTTTTTTTTTTTTGCAATTGAAGAAGAAACGCACCGAGTGTGCTTTGCAAAAGCAAATTTGCAATAAACAATCGTACCTAAGATGTAAAGGAGTTTCATATGATTAATGAAACTTTTTCAGTACAAAGAGAAGCCAATGTCCTTGATCTACTTACAATCATGCTTTGAGTTTTGTTAGTTTTGTTAGGGTTCAACTTCATGCCCTATAGTTGATATATGTTCTCCTTTATTACACACAAAAATAATGTCGGTTTTTGTTCCAGTTATCCGAACTTAGGTTTTCAGTTCATTTCTTATGCATTTTTTCAGAGCACATTATGAAAACATTATTTTTGTAGTAATTTTAGAATTTCCCATTGATGATTTTATCGTTAGTCAGCCAATACCATCAGCACCTTGGTCGTTGTTAAACATGCAGGAGCAAAAAACAATTGATTACAATGTTTTAAATCTGTGGTTGATTATCGTCATTATTTTCTTTGGTCTCATTACGTCTTATGATTACTAAGTCTTATAAGAGGTTTAACATTATGGGAAATATATGTACGAGAAACTTAAAATCCTTATTAAATATCACCTTCGTGTGAGACACAAATACATCTGGTTGCACATACGTAAACACTTATATGAATTATACATACATAACTAACCTCTTAGCATTACACAATGAAACTTTTTTTTAGGAGAATGTGTACTGTATTTCCTTTGTCGTATGTCTATCCAGGAGCAACAACCATGAAGGGGTCATGAATATTGCACTACGGTGGTATTACTGTATATTGGATGATGAATGTACCTTTCAATTATACCAACTATTATCTCTATCACAACTCGAAAATAAACTCGTCTCACTTGTTACTGACGTCTACCTACCATTCACCAGAGATACGTCCTGCTCGTAATGAGTCAATTTATGGCTCAAAGGTGTACACGCCTTCACTTAACATAGGTCTTGGTGTGAATGCCCCTTTGACGTATATAGGAACGTCGCCCTCTAAGGTGGCCGAGGAGCAAGGGCGCTGCTGATGTCAGGTGACCTTAGGGGCCTAGTCCATTATGATCCTGACAACAAAGTTGCAAAACGCATGGTCCCTGTAATGGTGCATGTGTGTTTGTGTATCTGTAAAATTCTTCTTAGTTTTCAAAAGATCTCTGGAATTTTGAAACAGATTCCATTTAGTTTATTCCGCTTCATTTTTATTGAATTTAAGATATCCTTTTTGAATTATGTAATCATAGTGACAGAATAGATTAAAAGGATTAATCAACATTTCTTAAGCTAATGGCTAACGCCCGAGAATCTGAAGAGACTTCGAAAATGCGGGGAATCATGTAGGAAACACATTGACGTCACTAAGGCAATTATCAAATTATATATATATATATATATATATATATATATATATATATATATATATATATATATATATATATATATATATATATACATATACATACATATATATATATATATATATATATATATATATGAGAGTATATATATATATGTATATATATATATACATAAAGAGAGAGAGAGAGAGAGAGAGAGAGAGAGAGAGAGAGAGAGAGAGAGAGAGAGAGAGAGAGAGAGAGAGAGAGAGAGAAATCACTCATATTATTTCCTTTTACTCCCCCATATAATCATGTGTATGATTAATATCATTTTGCCATTAATGTAGATGAGAGCGTAGCAATAGATATATATATACCATTTCCAAAGAATATGAGCATGTGGTCAAAATGAAGGTTGAAAATCCAATGTACCCGTAAAGTAACCAAGAAAACAGAGCTGTAGTTCTATGAAACATTCTTGGTATAATTGAAAACAGATGTGCCTCCGTGTTGGCCAGATTTCTTGGTTCGGGTTTTTCAAAGCACTTCATAAATAAAGCCTTTGATGGAGTGGGAGAATCTTATTTTTATCGCTTTCTTAAAATATTAGTAAGTTGTGAATTTCGAATCTTGCTTTTCTTGGATGTTATTGAAAGATTCCTAACAGTCGTTTTAGAAGGTTATAAACAGTAGGTTACTGTGTCTTGAGTAGTTTAAGAAATTCAGTCAATTGGATATTTTATGA